>NW_011888907.1:2331519-2359645 GCF_000151845.1 Pteropus vampyrus | reverse complement strand
GTGTGTGTGTGTGTGTGTGATCAGTGGGAGCATGAGAGAAGCGTGTCGCCTTTAAGCAGTGTAGAACACAGGTGGAGCGGGACCAGCATCGGGCAGACACGTGGTGTGGGCCTGTTCGTTCCCTCCTGCCCCTGCTCCGTCTCTCCTCGCCTGCACTTCGAGACGGCCCCCTCATTCGTCTTTCCCCAAGCATCCCGGGTGGCACACTCATCACACTCCCTGGTGGAAGCCCTTCAAAGGCTTCCCATTGTTCTTACAGTGAAGCAGACTCCTTACGAAGCTCTGAGCAGGCCCTGCTTTTTGCCCGCTGCTCCAGTCTCATCTCACCCCCGCGCTTTCCTTGCTCACGACCAAAGTTACAGCCACGTGTGTCTTCTCTGCCGGTTGAACGCAGCAAGCTTCTTCCCACCGAGGAGCTTTCACACCTGCTGACAAGTCTCTTCCCTGAGCTCTTTGCACAGAACACTCTTTCTCACCCTTTAGTTCTCGATGTGAATATCACCCCTGCAAAGTGGCTTTCTCTGGTTACCCTGGGGAAAATCCATCTCCCCATTACTCTCTCATTCCAACCTGTTTGTTTCCTTTGTATCATTTGCTTTAACCTGTCATAATCTTAGTTTTTAAATTTGTGTATCGTGAGTGTCCACCAGAATATAAGCTCTGTGAGAGCAAAGGCTTTATGGCTATAGCTCCTAGAACAGAAATGAGGAAAAATGAGGCACAGACTCAGAGAGGTTAGATGACCTGGCCCTTGTCGTCCAACTGGCCAATGACCATGGTGGAACCCAGACCCAAGTTCCATGAATCCACGTCACAGCATGCTGCTGGGGACTGTAGATGTTAAGAGTCCCTTCTGGAGAGCAAAGTGAGTTTCCAGGGCTCGGGGAGAGAAAGCCTCTGGCCAGAGCTTCATTTCTCTTTTGGGTGGTTGACAACAAGGCTTTAGGTACAGGTGAGCTCCTTTGTTGACCTGAGCAGCAGCCTGGATGACTCGTAAAGCACAAGCACTGTGCTGGGCCCCAGGGGAGCAAAGGAGAGGAGGGGGTGAGGGACGGTGGCCTCTGTCTGGTCCCTTGAGTACATTCTTAGCTCTCGTCCTCTGCTCTCCACTCCCCAGGTCCTGACACACAGGAGCTTTGAAGTTTGAGATTATCTCCAGATCCACTTGGAACTAAACTAATTACCGTTCAGTGTCTGGACTTGTTTCATTCTCAACCTGGAGAGAGCATCACAGAAAACTTGGCTGGGGTTCAGCCGAGTTCCCAGCCCTGGTTTTCCCGTCCACCCAGCCCTGCAGGACAAGGGGCATATTTTTATTCCTGGGAAACAAATCCCACTGGCCGGGAGTACGCACTCAGGGTGGAAATAAGCAATCATACGTTCTGGGAGATTCGGGCAGGGGAAGGAAGAGAGACTAGGGAGGAAAAAGGGAAGGAAGCAGAGAACCTCACACCGAGTAAGCGCGTAAGCAGGTAGTAACCTCCTTCTGCATGACCTCCCGCTGATCTCACAGAAGGAATCTAGCAAGAATTAGACTTTGGGTCTTAAGAGAAGAAAGGGAAAGAGAACAGCTGGTGGAGAAGGACCCCCCCTAGCCTATGCTTTTCAGAATCTGGCCCCGGCAACTCGGGAGGCTTTTCCCCAGACTCAGTGCCAGCCGTCCCCGCACAAGTGACTGTGGCTGCTACACCGGGACAGGCAGTGTCTCTGGGTCCGGCCGGGGAAGCCCTCAGTTTTTGAGCTGCTTCTACTCCCAAGGCAGCCCTCCCCACCCCCATTCCATTCTGTACCCTCCTCCCCAAAGGAAACCAGGGCTCACGCCACAGGGACACATGCCTCTGACAGTCCCAACCTGGAATATGGAGATGAGCAGCATGAAGGTGAAGAGGGGCCTGTCTAGACATAGGAAGGTGAGAAATACTGCTACTCACCCTCCCATCCCAAACCACCGGGAGGAGCAGCTCTGGCCCTGGGACAGTGAGGGTCCATATCCACTGTCCCCTCTCCCCCACGGTGTGGAGAGGTCACCACAGATCAGGACGCTCAGCCTCCAGACAGCCCGCTCCTTGTCAGTCCCTGTTATTTCTCTTCCTGCTCCCACCTCTCCCTCCTTCCTCCTCCCCATCTCTCCTCCTCTCCTCGTTCTTGCAGGGAGTGGTCCAGGTGGGCGGGTCAACCAAGCAACCACAGCCTCTGCTGCCACTGAGGGCATGTCTGCTCTGCCCGGTCCCCTCCCTCTGAGGAGGTGCCACCACTCACTATGGGCCCATGGGGACTCGCAGAGTTCTGGGAGGACTTGCTGGCTCCCTTGAGCAGCCTCTTCCAGCACCCACGGGGGCTGTGTTGCCCACCCCTGAGCCCACCCAGCAGGGCATGTTCTCAGTAACTGCCATGCAGGCTGAGCCTAGATGATGGGGTTGCATGTGGGGGGCTTCTTTGGTTGTCTATTCAACAAATATTTATTCAGCAACTGACAAGGGTCAAGTGTGCAAAGTGCAGGGGAAGGTTAGAAATGGAGAGTAGTAAACATCTAGAATGAAAAATAAAAGCCAATGAGATAAGGAGGAACATGTCTCTGCATGTGTACGTCTCTGGGTGTGTCAGTGTCCTGTGTGTGCACATGCCTCCGTGTGTGTGTGTGTGTGTGTGTGTGTGTGTGTGTGTGTGTGCGCGCATTTACTACTTTAGTGGCAGTGCCCAGGGAAGGCCTCTGAGAAGGTGGTATTCAGGTAGAGGCAGCTCGATGAGGTTTTTTTGCTTGAATGGCCCCTCAGGGAGAACAGCAAGTGCAAAGGCCCGAGGAAGGGTGTGGTGTTTTAGAGCAGTGGTTCTCAATTAGGGTGACTCGGCAAATCTGGAGACAAGACGTTTTTGACTGTCATAACTGGGATCTAGTTAGACGGAACACAAGACAGCCCCTGTGACAAAGACAGCTCCTATGACAAAGAACTACCTGACCCAAACTGTCGATAGCGCTGAAGTTGAGAAGCCTGGTTTTAGAGGAACAGAAAGAAAATGTGTTTAAAACCTCAGTTCTGCCATTGACTCAGTGTGACTTTGAGCAAATGACTTAAGCGCTCTGTGCCTCAGTTTCCTTACTTGTAGAGTGGAGACAACCTGCTCTGCAACAGGACTCTAGTATGGACGTAAAAGGAACTGAGGACTTAGCGAGTTCTTGGAAAAATGACCCGTGCTGGTTATTGTATGATTTCTCATTCTTTTCTAGGCCGGTCCTCCGAGATACTCAATTATACAAAGACGGCTTATTACAAGAGCACCCCAGGCCTGGACTTCCAGAACAATCTGGCCAGCCACCAGCACTGCTTCAGTGGTCTGAGTACTGCCAGTTCCCCATGATGCCCTTGAACCCAGGAGAGACAGACGGAGTGCCAGGTGTACCTCGCCCCTTTGCCGGTGCAGAGTGTCCAGCCCTCTCTGGGCTGGGTCCAGTTCAGTTTTTCTTTGAAACCTCTTGAGCACTGAGTGAGAGCTATTGACCCCCTGCTCAGAAAAATGTCCCTCCTCAAGGATTAGGCCATGACTTCTTAGAGATCCTTGACCCAGAACACCCTTGGTTGACCCAGGTTAAAAAGATTAATATATCCTGCTTTGGGGGATCAAACATGAGCTTCGGGGCCCTGGGGAAGAACAAAGAACTTGGTCTTAGATTATTGTCTTAATGAAAGACTCCCCGGCTTCCTTTCATGAACCGGGGAGGTGGGAGCAAGGAGAGGAAGTGAAACTAAAGACATTATATCACCTCAGTGCAGCCTGTCCCTCCCCCCACACGCTCCAGGACGCTGCAGCCCTCCTTCCCAGGACTGGGACAGACTTCAGACCTACTTCAAAGCGGGTCAAAAGGAAGGGTCCAGCAGTCAGAGGGGCGGCCGCCCGGACTGTCATGAGCAAGGCTCTGCCTGGGCACCTCACTCTCAGACCTTGCTATCAGAGCTTTCTTCTTTTACTTAATCGGTTTTTAAAATACTGAAATTCTATTAAAATAACCTGAGTAACTCAGTCGGAATTGCCAATTGTTAAAATGTTGTCATATTCGTTTCAGAAATAAAAATCTAAGTTGAAATCCCCACTCCCTATTCCTTTCCTCTCCCTTATCTCCGTCTCCCCAGGGAGAACTTTATCATAAATTTTGTGGGTACATGTTTTGATCACCAAACCTTTTTTTTTTAACACAAGAATACTCTATGCATTGCTTTGTTTTTCACTTTGTATAAATAGTATCACATTATATGTATCATTCTGCAATGCAGATCGTTTATTTAACAGTTTGCGCCTTGGGACCCACTCACCTGCTGTGTAGCAGTTCTGTGTAGCAAAACCCCATTTTGCTGACCATTCTGGACTCTGATGTTTCCATTTTTGTCGCCAAAACCTTCTGTTATATGATAACTTCCCCACATGTGTGGGGATTGTTCTACGATTTGTTTTCTCTGAGTCTTGGAAGACACCTAGTTTTTAAAGCACCCCCTCCCATACACTGAAACTCTCTGGAAGGTGGCATCTGAGACTCATATTGGCCAGTATGTCTAAGGAGGACAGCAAGGGTGGGACCAGAGCCCCAAATCCCTCTTCCCCATATTGCCCTGGGGTGGGGGAGGGGCATGTTGGTATGACTAACAAGAGGGTGCTTTCGGCAGAGCAGAGGTGAGAGGGGGACCCCGGTGATAGTGTGGGGTGAAGGAGCGTTGGCCAGAGAGGCCGTTCTGCTGTAGGCGACAGAGGACCTTCCTGCTCTAAGGCAGCCTGGACATGGAGGACAGCACCTCCATGGGGTCAAAATCCCATTACGCTGGAGCCGTGCAAGATATTAGCGATCCTTTACCCAACTCCTTCGTGGTGCAGAGGCTGCACGGAGGCCAAGATCAGGGAATGGACTTGCCCAGTCACACCACACGTTCTGGGTTCGAAACCAGTATTCTTTCCAGTTTACAACAGGATGGGGCCAACCAGCTTCCATGTTCCAGAGTGGGGGGAGGGCAGCTCCGTGCTCTCTATGGGCCACATGTGTAAGGGGGTGGGGTGTGTGGGGTGTGCGCCATCCTGCCAGCTCTAGGCATTGCTCCATTCAGAGATGATCCCCTCGGGGTTGGTGCCTGAGGAGGCAGAGGAAGCTGCCACAGGCTCTGTGTGGGCCCAGTGTAGGGGGAAGGGTGACCTGCCTCCAGCAGTGGCTGGTGGTAGCTGGGCTGGGACCAGCACTCCGCCTGCAGCTGTCCCTCTCCTCATGAATCACAGCCCAGGACAACTTCCAGCCTTAGCCCCGGGAGCCACGCCCTCGCATTCTCAGTTCGGGTCCGTCTGTGGAACCTAGAGAATGCCACAGTCACTACGATTCATTCACACTGTCTCTCAGGGGGGCGGACCACGTACTGAGTGTCACGTAGGGTGTCTAAAGAAGGGTAAGCCTCTCACGAAGAACTTGCGTCTAGTAGCGAACCCTCAGCTTCCCTGCAAAGGGAGACCGTTACCTCTTCCCAGCCTGGCTCCGGTCCCCACAGTGGGGCCACAGTCGCTAGGATGTTCCCTCACTGGGTGCTTGGCCTGCACGGCCTGGGGACAGCTCTTACATTAGGGTGAAGGCTTATCTCTTCATTATCTTTAAACCTCCTTGAAGGCAGAGTCTGTGTCCCACATAATGCTGACCCCAGCGCTAAGTAAACAAGAGGTACTCAACGCACGTTTTAATAAAATCAGCTCTCAGGGGTGCACGGGGTCCTCGACATGGCAGGTGGAGCCCAGGAAGGATGCGTGGTCAGACCGGGTCCCACACATGCAGTGCGCGAGCCGGGTCTACAGAACTACAATCCAAACCTGGTTTTAACCCAAACTTCCGGCTCTTAAATTTTTTCTGAGTCAATGGCCACCTTGGGAAGAAGGAAATTTACCCTCTCTGTTGTGTCCTTCACCTCCCAGTCCTGTTCAAAGCTTCTGGCCAAGACAGAGAAACACAAGCCAAAATCTCTGTTTCGAGGGGGCGGATGAAAAGCAGCGCAGGTTGAACTGAAGATGCAGGACCAGCAGGTGGGGGTTGCTGGAGCAGAGCCAGCTCTCTCTGCCTGCAGCACGTAAGCAGCTTTTAATGTTCTCTTTCCTACAGAAGCGAAGTAAAGGTTCTCACACTATTGTCTGCCCGTTATGGACTGAGTGTCTGTGCCCCCCTAAAATCCATGCGTGGAAGCTCCAACCCCCAATGGATGGTGTCAGGAGGTGAGGCCTGGGCGGCGATTGGGGGGAGATGAGCACGTGGGTGGGGTCCTCATGATGGGGTTAGTGCCCTTAATGAGACGAGACCAGAGAGCTCTTCCGCTCTCTCTCCCTCCCTCTCTCTCTCCCTCTCTAATCTTTTCTCTCCCTCTGTGTCCCCTCCCCCACATGGGGACACAGCAAGAAGGCGGCCATCTACAAGCCAGGAAGAGAGATCTCACCAGAGGCCAAATCTGCCAGCGCCTTGATCCTAGACTTGCAGCCCCAGAGCTGTGCTCCCCCGGAAGCAAAGGTGTGTTGTCTGAGCCCCGACCTGAGGTGTTTTGTTACAGCAGCCCAAGCTGACTCAGACGCTGTCTCGTTGCCCCCACTAGACACCCTGGCAGAAGATGCTGCCTGGGCTGTCAGGTTACCCTGTCTCTGGCATCGTCCTTATAGACTTCTCTGTCCGCATGGTGCCGATCGCCCCAAAAACATGCAGACCTGCCGTTCTTCGGGGACAGTCTATAACGGAAAGACGCTTGGCGAGAGTCGGGGAAGCTCAGCTCTACCTCTGGTTCTGCCTCCCTCCAGGTTCTGCCACTCGAAGCAGTTTGCTTTCTGTCCCCACCCTGCTGTGACTTGTCTGTCACCTCAGGGGAACCCCTTAGGGCAGGGCCTGTGCTGTGTAGCTGCGGGTCCACGGAGGGAGCCACAGGCACGTTCAGCAGGGCCCTCTACGGTACATGTGCCACTGCATGATGGCATTAGGACTTTGACAAAGGGTCACATATTGATGGGTCTCTTTTGTCATCTGGCATAAGATTGAAACTTCTTGCATCTCGATTTATTTCCTTCCGTGTCAGATCAACACAGCTGATACGTTCCTCACATTGCAGGTATTCACAGGATTAAATGAAATCATGTATATGAAAGTTCTTGACCACAGTATATTGGATAAATTCACACCAAAGTGCTTGTGAAATCAATGCAGTATGCAGAGATGCGAGAACTAGATCCTCGCATGTCTCGAAGTTACAGGAGCAGGTCTTTGGCTCACCCCACCCCCATCTCCCTAGGAGAGCAGGGCTGGGCCAGACCCGGCTTGGTGCCTCAAGGACAGAGGGGAGAGGGGGAGCATGCAGAGGGTGGGAGCAGCATCTGCCAGCTGGGGCTGGAGGGGCCCTGGGTGGCCCCCAGCTGGCTTCCCAGCAGAGGTCTCTCTGGGGCTAAATAGAGTGTGAGCCCAGGGTTATTGACTCCCTTTTCGAGATGACTTTCCTCCTGACCCTCTGTCCCTCCCTCGGATCACTGCTCGACTAGGCCTTCCTTATCTGGAATTCCAGTGTTCGTATTCCTGTTCTTGACCTCTCCTGCCATTTGCTGCTCTGGATGAGGGTTGGGGCTGGAGCCAGGGCTGGGGCAGGGGTGAGCCTGGGAGCTGGTTAATCATCTCAGCCCAGTCTGCAAACCTCCTAATGCTCACTTTGCTGATGCCTGGAGGGTTCCATGTGCAAAGCTCAATACGTATGTTCTGAGTGAATGGATGAATGAAAAAGAGGCGAGGACGGAGGAGGAAGGGGGTCGGGGAGCGTGGGCCGTGCAGCTCTCTGAGAGGCTGAGGGGGGTGAGGGGGAGCAGGCTGCCGGTGGGTTGGAAGCAGGGGCCCACGCAGCTCTCAATTAAATACACTTGGGTTCCCTGGAAAGGCAGAAAGTGAAAGGGAAATCGCTGGCAGGCTGAGTCATCCCATCGGGTGAACAATCGGAAGCCATTCTGCTTCCCACTTGCCGGGAGGAGTCAAAAGCCATCCTGCCTGGCAGCCTTCTGTGTGCAGATCTCAGTGGCCAGCTGCTGGCAGAGCCTCCCTCATCCCAATGGGCAGTTTGCATCTTAACAGTGCTGATTGACAGTTCTCCTCAGGTACATGGTTACCCACCCATCCTAACCTGCCCTTCTCCCTTTCAAAATTAAGCCACGGTTACATGCTAAGCACATGCAAATTTAACCCCCACTACTGTGACTGCAGCGGCTGCTCCCACGTGAAACAGCGAAGGCGAGCCTCATCCATGTCCGTGACTCGGGCGCCACGGGGCGCCACGGGGCTCCGGGCCCATGGGACCTGGGCAGCCATGAAGGGAGCCACTTATCCTTTAGCCTCGAAAGAATGGTGACTCGGGTCTTCAGTGGGAGGGGTGGGTGAGATGTCCAGAGCAGGGCTGGGGGTCTGGCTGGACTCCCTCTCATCTCGCTTGATCAGAGTGAGGAGCCCAGGACCAGTTAGGACTTTGGAGGCCAGAATGCAGGGGACAGATGGCCCCTTTGCCTGCCAAACCCTCACCACCCTAGAGTTCAGGCTGAATGGGCACCTCCTAGAAGGGTGAATTGAAAGACACCAGGTCTGGGTTTGAGTGACTGACAGAACCAACAGGGTCTCAGACAGGGATGAAAACACGTTTTACCTCTTTACCGTCTTTGTGGCTGCCTGAAGTATTCCGAGGCCAGGTTCAGGTTCAGTAGGGAAGAACTGAGGGTTAAATTAGCAATGTGGGCCATGGGCTTGGGGAAGGGGAGTGATGACACACAGTGACATGACTTCCCTGGCCCAGGTACCAAGGTTGTTACTCCGTTAGCTTTTGGCAAATCAGAAAACCCAGCATCTTGAATTGGATGGGAGGTGTCTTAAGTTCCCTCAGGGCCTCTGCTGTGGAACGCCTTTGTGCCTCCATCTCTCCAAAACTCCGACCTTCCTTCATCTGTCCCGAGCAGCAGCCACACAGCCACACTGTGCTCTTCTTCACTGGAGAGACCAGGTTCTTCGGTCAGAGGAAAATACAACAGGTGTGCTACCTCACATTCCATTTCATCCCAGGAGCAGAGAGCCTCTCACTAACAGTGTGCCACCTGAACAGTAAAAGGGCTCTAAGGCCCCTTCAGTGGCATCACAGAGATACCCATGTAATTACTCCAGCTACGCATGAGGCCCTTCTTAAGGGGGCAGGAGCCCGGGGACAACCAGTAAGATGAGAAGCCAGTTGACACCAGACCATAGGTGGGACAACAAAACGGAGAAAAGCTTTTCGAGCTCAGAGGTGCTGCTTCAGTGCTCCATGAAAAGAGGACACTGAGGCCCCAAGAGGTTGGGCGACTTGTCCGAGGCCACACAGCAAGGCGTGAGGGGAGCTGGGCTGGAACCTGGCCTCCCGGCCCCCTGGCCAGCCTCCTTCCCACTTCTATTCTTCTGTAACAAGAGAAAAGTTAGTGGTATAAATACCACTCTATGCTGAGAGGCGCTGCTTTAAAAATACCCGGATCGAAGGAGCCAGACCAAAGATGAAATCGAGTCTCCACCTCACATTCCAGGAACCTTTGACTTGCCATCACCAGCCATGAACAGGGCTGAGCCCGGGAGGTAAGTCGTATCTTTCCATAAAAAATCAACAGGAAATGGGAGCTCATGAGTTTGGTAGGTACTAGGGTGTGACAAGGGACACAGGCGGCAAGATACAGGAATAGTAGAAAGCCCTCTACCACCTACAGACCCCTGGGAGAACTCTGTTTCTGGAATAGAACGGGGAGATCTCACAGCAGAAGGTCATGACTGGTCCAGAAGGTGGGCAGGTGTGGGAGAAGGTTGGAGGTTGGATGAAGTAGGGAGGGGAGAGAGCTCTTTTCCTAAAGAGCGTTTCTTCGCTCCTCACCTCACCCCCGTCCCCACCCAGGCTGGCTTTTATACCGGCCGAGCATATACAGTACTTGTAAGGGTGTGTACTGGGGAACCTGGTAGTTTTGGGAACTCAGAAAAAGACTGGAGCTGGGGAAGCCATGGCAGAGGCAAAGTGGACTCTTAACTCTGGATGTTGGAAATGACCTAGAGAGACTAACCTGGCCCCTTAGGTTAGCCAAACGAGTGTGGCTTTTGTTGTCTGGAGTTGTCTAGGCGCACCAGAGTGCTCAGAGGCATGGCCTGTCTGCTGGGATCTGTGTGCACAACACGGAAACCTGTGACTGTTCCTGACATGTCTCTACATGTCCTGAGTTAATCCTCTGATATGTCTGGCTGGGGAATTTTGACTTCTATGTCACCTCTGTTCTGATTTCTCAACCTCCTTGCTCCCTCCTCCAGAGCACATTCCTGTCGGGGAACTAGAAGCCTCACATCTAGCAAAGCAGCCTCTGGTGAGCATCAGGTAACCCAGCTACCCCGCTGGAGCCTGCTGCCCCCACCTCCCTGACAGTGAGATAATTACTGCAAAGCCCACGGAGTTGGCCCTGAAGTTCCTCAGTCCTGCGGAGTTGGCCCACAGCTGCCCCTGAAGTCCCTCATTACTGTCCCCTTCACCTCCGTGATACTTTATCTGCCATCTGACAGAACCAGAGGCTCATGAAGAGGCTCTGAAGCACCACGTGGAGAAGCTGGGACTTGAAGGTCACTCCAGCTTTGCTCCTGCCCCTCCTTGCGCTTCATGCTCCAGTGATGCTGAATGGCTCATGGTTCCCCAGATTGCCGCTCAGTGCTTTTCTACATGCTCTGCCCTCTGCCAGGAAGGACCTCCCTGACCTTGACTGTTTCGCAGGGGAAAGATGGACAAGCACCTCTCCTTCCTCGACTACGTCTGAAGGAAGCAATGCCAGTCCTGTGCCTTGGCAGGAAATCAAATCCAAGGCCACACATATCCGTTTCCTGAACCCTGGAGGGCTGGGCACACGGCATGGCAGCTGAGGATCTTGGAGCAGAAGGTGAGATCTGGGCAGGAGGAGGGAGTTCCAGCTGGGGGATCTTAAAAGAACCCTCGGCAACAACTCCTGTGCTGTGTCCCCTCCACACTGTTTTGAGCTGGTATAGCACATTGGGTCACCTAATCCCTCATTGCCTCTGTGGACAACAACTGTATCTATTTTATCCGATTTCTAGGAGGATTAAATGAACAATGAATAATAACACTCAGTGCCCAGCACATTGTAAGCACTTAATAATTGTTAGCTATCATCATTTGGTATCCCAAACCCTATTCATCTGTTAAGACCCACCTCAAATGCTGTCTCCTCTGTGGAGCTTAACACATGAATTCAAGTCACGTCAATCTCTAGGTTCTGTTCGGAAACAGTTCTCAAAGTGTGGCCCCCAGGCCAGCAGCAACAGCATCCCCAGGGACCTTGTCAGAAACGCACATTCTCCGGTCTGCCCGAGCCCAGATTGCTGGGGCCCAGTGATCTGTGTTTAATGGTCCCCAAGGATTCTTTTGCAGGATAAAGCTTGAGAACCACTCTTTCGGTATTTTTCTTTTTATTTCTTATTGTTTGGGATTCTATCATTGTACTTGATCATAGCCTGACCTGAATTATTATTAGTTCTTTAAGGGTAGAGACCTTGTCTTATATTCTGAGGAAATGCTAAGGAAAAGTCCTTGTGAATTTGAGTTCAATGAGCATTTTAATTAGATTTCATCTTAATAATTCCTAGCATTCCGCCCCCCTCCCACCCCCATTTTCTTCCCATCCACCCCAGGCCCAGGGGAAAAATCTTACCAGCCCTCAGTGAGAGAAGATTTCCTCCGTCCCTTCCCCCTTCCCTCCCTCCTGCTCTCTCTTTCTTCCTTCCTTCCCTGTTCCCTCCCTCCCTCCTTCTCTTTTATTTCCCAAAGTAGCCACTTAGGACTCATGAAATTGACTGTGAGTGTGGAGTAAGGGTAGAGGGCACTTCCGGAGTGTCAGGCAACTTCAGCTATTTAAGATATTGTCCCTGTCACAGTAACGTTTCTAAAGACTTCTTGGGCTGAGCTTTCTCAAAAAGCAAAACCGGGACACGGGAGTGCGGCCCTAACCCCCTTGCTCACAGATTCCTTCCAGGACACCCCAAGCGGCGTGACGGCCAGGCGGAAGAGAGCGGAGGGCACGCGAGCTCCCTATTCCCTGTGTACTGGCTACGGGGATCCCTCCCCAGGTTCTGTGGACAGTATAACTGATGAGAGATGGGTGTGACTATGGCCAGGTGCATATGTGACAAGGTATAAACATGCAATTTAGCCAAGCTGCTAGCCAGACTTGGTTCTCTCCGTGTCCAACTAATGGTTCTGCTTTGCAAACATAAGCTTTCCCAAGAACAGAAGCTTTGACCACAACAAAGGCTATCAGCAGGTGACCATAGAATCTGGACACTATTAAGAGTGAATGGGAGCACTGGTACGAATCACTCCAGGACAGTAGACGTAAACTGGGATGTGTGGTCACCTTACATATCCGCCATATTTCTTCCCATGAGGGCCAGGCCAGGGACGAGGATGTTGGGGAGGGAGGTCTGGTATATCTTGGCTTCCTGCCCCCTCCCCTCGGCCACTTAGTGTTCAGTTGACTACAAGGGACAAGGAAAGGACAATACTAGGGACTAGCGAGTGCCAGTGACATGGACCACTTACCAGGCGCTCTGCCTACAGTGATACGCAGGGTGCTGTGGCACCTTGTTCTTCAAGCGCCTTCACACTGGGTCCTCCTCTCATCTGTCTTCTGGACAGGTGTTACAAACATGGCTCCAGGGGCAAGCTAGAAGGGCTGGTTCTAGAACCCAGGACTTCTGGCTCCTAGGCCACTGCCCACACGGCCCAGTCATGGGGCAGCAAGATGAAAACGGGACCGTTGCACCTGGTGAGGCAGGCACAGCTACGTGTCACTTGCCAGGATATGTGTCAGCAATTGCTTTGACAGGCAGACAAGTCTGTCCCTGAAGGGGTGAGCTGCTGGGAGCAACGGCCCCTTTGTCGTATTTGGTGAGCATTTACTATGCGCCGTCACCATCGGGGGCCCATGGATAGGCAGTGAACAGAACAGAGCCTGCCCTTATCATCATGTCGGAAAGTGACAGACCACGCTTGCATTCGGGGCTCTGTACAGCCTAACCCCACCCTCTCTTCTCATCTCACTTGCTGCTACCACAAGCTGTACCAACTAGGCATGCTGCCCACCTGGTCTAGGGCACAGGGTCACTGACATTCAGGGCTGCACCTGACATCTTGAGAGACCTCCTTGTCAGACTCTTGACCATTCTCAGGGGCCCACTAGCCCTTTCCCTTCTCTGTGCCTTTGTCATGCTGCCCCCTCCCACCCAAGGCACAGCCCCTCGCCCTCTCCCAGATCCCCCTTCCTGGTTTTTCCTGCTCAGAAGACTCTGCATTGCTGAGCAGCACTTTTGTCGCTAGATAGTACATTCTTTTTGAGTCCGGATTCTGATGGGCATACCAAAGAGTCAAGATCTCCCAGCAAGCCTAAGCTCTTACTGCTGCCTTTGGTATTTCTCAAGTCCTGTCTGTTAAATCTTCTGCACTCTGTAAGCCTGTACTGACTGACCTCTGCACCTGACTCCCTGCAGGCAGCTTCGTCTCTACAGTGTGGAGATAAGGAAGCACAAGAGGGACGTTCCCTCAATCCCCTACAAGCCCAAGTGCTTCCTGCCTCTTTGTGCCTCTGACAATGGCAGGTCCTCCGTCAGGCAGATCTTTCCAGCTGAGCTGTGATTCCATCAACTGCAACCATCCATCAACTGCAACCATCCCAGGAGGCTTGCTCCAAGAATTACGTTCTCTTCCTTCTACTTAAAGGTCTGGCTTTCTTTTATTCTCTCCCACGAGGACTTAAACATGCACAAGTCTGCCAACTAACTCGAAAGCAACACGCTAGCTCCTGAACTCCATTTCTCCCTCCAGGAACCACGGCTTTTCTTCTTGTTTATGGCCACACTTCTTGAGAGAGAAGCTATGCTCACTATTGCTACTTGCTCGCTTCCCTCTTGTCCTCAGTCCACAAAACCCTGGCTTCTGCCCCTGACAACCCACTAGAACTGCTGTCCAGGGATGTTGCTGAAGCCAACCAACACTTTTCGATAGTTATCAAATGACCTCTTAGTTGGTCCATATTTTTTTTTCCACTCCGTCCTTTTAGAGACACTCTTTCCTTGGCTTACATGCTAATATATCTCTTGGTTTCCTCCTATCCCCTGAGCCTGTCCTTCTCTGTCACTCTAGCCTCGTCATCCCGAAATGCTGGTTCTCTTCAGGGACCATCCTGGGCCCTGTTCTCTGCTCCTGGTTGGCCCGTCCTGTCCCATGGCTTCAGCTGCCTCCACAAGGTGTTGATGTTTGGATCTGAGTCTGCAGCCCAAACCTCTCTTCCGAGCTCCTGATCTGAACACTCAACGGCTGCTGGCCATCTTCCCTTGGATGGGCCGCAACATCTCACACTCAACACGTCCAAAATGGAATTCTCCAGGTTTTCTTCCCTGCCATCGGCTATCTTCCCCTGACGAGTCCCTCCTGGCTTCTGGTCTTGGAGAGCGGTACAACCAGGACAGAAACCTGATTCCGAGGAACCTGACCAAGCCAGGAACCCTCGATTCCCTCCTCTCCCTCATCCCTATACCTGAGCGATTACTAAGTCCCGTTTGATCATTGATTTTCCGTAAAACCAGTGTTGCCCTCCAACTCGACTACTGCTGTCTTAGTCTAAGTTTCTGTCATATTTCCCTTGGGATATTAACAGGCTTGATCTTTGCTCTTTTCCAAGCTCTCCCAAGGATTCCCTTTTGCCCAAAGAATAAAGTCCGAATTTCCTAACACGACAGAGAATGCCTTCTTGATTACAACTGTTCCTCTTTGCATGTTCCTGTTGTATGGCACCGCTGCTCCCCATACAACCCTTCGTTTTGACGGACTCAAGTTCTGTGGCTTTGCAGTGATCTCCTGCTGGCTTTCTCTCAAGTTTTCCCGTGCTGCTCCCTACGCCTGAGTCCCGGGGGCTCTGGGGAGACAGGGCTTCCACGGCGAGGCCTCCCTCCACGTCTTCTGTGCACTCTCTGCTTATTCTTGTAACAGTGTCAGTCACGCCGGAGTGCAGGTCCTCTTTATTCACATCGACTTCTCAGCAGACTACAGAACTGTGCTTTATTCAATGCCGCAAGCCTAACTTCTGGCATAGCACCTGGCCCACAGTTCAAGAACTGTTTGTGAAATGAATGGATACGCGTGCGTTTAAGAATGATATTCTATTTTACAGTGCCTGGGGTCCGTGAGCAGCACCCTTGCCTAGTTCAGCACCATCGAACACTACATAGTGGCTGTTAATAAACTTTTTCAGCCCTAACCCCACCCCAGCGGGCTCCTTGGACCGCCCTAGGTATCTTGGAGCATAGCTGTGATGACTCCAGGTCACCACGCTCTAGAGAAGCCTTCTGTGTGTGGCACCCTAGTCTGAATGGCCGGTCCAGGGCTGGGGGTGGTGGGATTTGTGGGCCTGTGGTAGTCCTTCCTTGTGCCACAAGAGCACAGCTGAATGACTTGGCCTGCTGGGGTGTACGCATGTGCACTGGATTCAGCATCCTTATGGGTGTTGAGCTCCAATTCGTGCAGAAGATCCAGGACTCGCAGAGTGATCGGCTGTCCTGATTTGCCTGGGATTGTGGGATTTCCTAGGGCGCAAGCCTTCAGGACGAAAACAGGGAAAGTCTCAGGAAAACTGGGGTGAGTTGGTGGCTTTATCTAGTCGGCAGTTGGGATTAGTACAAAAGAAGATTGACTCGGTCCTGGTGACATCGTGACCTGACCTTTGACCGCGGATTGAGTGGCTCCCTGGGGTGATGTGATGGAAAACAAAGATAGAGTGGCTGCGTCTGTGTGTGAGCCGGCGGCGTAAGGGGTCACCTCTCAGGGGTGTCATCTTGGGCTCATGGATGGAAGTGTCCGTAGGGCTGTGCTGGAGGGGCAAAGAATATGTGTGGAAAAGATGGGTGAATCATTAAGTTGGGGGTAAAAAGAAAAGGAAGAATTGAGTATATTCATTAGGCCCCATCCCCACTCCTCCCTGACCCGGAAGCTTTCCTGAGGACCCCAGAGAGAGAGAGAGAGACGTGCGCAGGGAGTGGGGGGGGGTCTAAGAGGACTTGGGATGGGGGGATCCCAAAGGGTGAAGAGAAATCTGGGGGGAAGGGAGGAGAACGGGGAGGAAAGGAGGAGGCAGATAGAAAGTGCCGGTTGGTTCCATGGTTGGTTCCAACGGAAATACTGCTGGGAAAGCCTTCATTGTGATGTAAATGAGGTGACAGGGAGCGGGGAGGGAGCTGAGTGAGGAAGGGTGAGGGCGCACCGCAGAAACAGCAGATGAATGCAGAGATTATATCATAGCTGCCAGTTATGGAGATCTGATTTCTTTGGTGCAGATGTCACATGCTGGGTGAGCTGTTATTAACTAAAAGAAGTCAGGGCTTCCTAGCAAGGAGGTGTGTGGCCGAGTGCATTTTAGCATGGTAGAAGAAATCACGGAGCGGGCAGAAATGAAGGTCGCTTTTAGGGACCAGAGCACATTTTAATAGGAAGAGACATCTGGAGAGCTAGTAGCCACCTGCTCCCTTCCTCATCACCAGCATGACCACAAATAAAATAAAATAAAATAAATAAAATAAAATAAAAGGTAAGAGGCCTGCAGTTTACCAAGAAATAATATAATCCAGGGATAGATTCCTTTTCTTCATTTTAAGATACAATGGCTTAAAGAGCAGGTAACTACTAAAAGGGTCCTCAGCATCAGGAGTGAAGGAAATTATATAAGGCTAGTGTTAATTTTAACAGGACAAAACCAAGAAAAGAATGGTTTAAGAACTGGGCGTTTAACTGGGGATTTTCACCTGGAGGTCACTTCAGAAAACCCAGCTACCCCGGGCGGGCAAACTGTCTTAAAAGCACCCTGTTCAGTGCTTCTACCCACCACAGAGCCCAGAACCTCCTGCAAGATGCAAAACAACAGGCTTTGTCAGCGTTTTGGAAATTGCCCAGAGGGGCTATCTGTGTCTGCTGCCAGTTCTGGCTCGGTACAGTTTGGGAACTCTGGGACTGGAGGAAAGCTGGCAGTAGGACAATATGTGTGACAGCCCCTCCCATGCAACCGGGAGTGTCCCAGTGTGCCCTCGGGAAGGACATGTAGAAACAGCTCCACGGACTGGGAGGCCCCTTGGATTGTCTCACTCAGCACAGTGCCTGGCACCCCGCCGGAGCTCGAGAAACGCTCAGTGAGCGAAGGAACGAAGGAACGAAGGAAGAAGGCATGGACTTCCTCCCTTGGTCTCTCCTAGTGCAAGTAGATCGTCCGCATTGCAGCAGTAGAAGTTACTTTTCTGAAACACAGACCTGACCACTTCAGGTCGCGGCCCTTTTTGGCCTCTCTCCTTTGGGATAAGTGTCCTAATTCCCTTGCTCAGACACCTGTGCTTTCAGGGCGTTCATGACTGTGTGACCTGGGCCCCGGCCCCGGCCCATTTTCCGGTTCTGGCCCATCCTTCACTGGTTCCTCACCCTTTCTCCCAACACCGCTCGGTATACACAACCTCCAGACTCTCTTTCACAACTTGCCCCCGTGACCCCAGCCTTCGGCCTGTGACAACCCACTCATCAAGGTCTCACTCAAATACCACTTCCTCCGGGAAGTCTTCCTATGTCTCCCTTGCTTCTTCATCTGCCATTTCTCAACAGGGGCCTGAAGCTATTGTAGCACCTCATCCTCGCTCCCAAGCTGCTTGTTCTTTAGCTGTCACCCTGCACCAGTCCTTACGCTTCTTGGACAAATAAGACTAACCCTGTTTTGTCTCCACAGACTCAGCTAAACGACTCTTACAGGAAGTGGGGGGCCAGAGAGGCTCACAGAGGTTGGAAGAAGAAACATTAGTGGGTCGGTGTTAGGAAAATTAAAAAATGGCAGCCACCGAGCTCTTTGCCTCAGAAATTGCTGTAATGCACACGAATTTCCTTTTCCCCATTTGGCTTCCATCCTTAGAAGTAGAATGGGGAGATGAAGGCGCCTCATTCCCTTAGGTACCGCCCCCAACCCCCGCCAAGTTTCAACAGAGAAAAGGCGAGGCTGGGCTTCCTTCCTTTCTCAGCTTTCTCAGTTCTTTCTTTTGAAGAACTTGCCTCAGTCTTCTGAGAGCTTCTCACAATGAGGGGGCGACGTCCTCTCTCTTTGATCTGCCCAGGAACAGTGCCACGTAGAGGAGCTTCCGCTCCCTCTGCAGCCTCGTTGTCAGGTGCGAACGTCCTCGCTCATTTTCTGGACGTGGACACTGTTCGGGCTGGCACCCTCCCTTGCGAGTCCAGTTGTCATTCGGGCCTCATGAGAGGCCCCTTACGATGCGCTCATTCACTGTACCTCATTGTCCCCGACTATTCATTGACGTTCGCTGGGATGATTCTTCCTGGGCCACATGCACAGAGGCGCGTGCACATGTGTTCAGACCTCGTGTCCCATTTGTGGTGAGGACACTTGAAATAAAGGGCAGCGCTGCCTGAATGCAGATCCGCCCTCCCACTCTAATAGCTGGGGCGTCTGCTGCGCTAATGTTATTTCGAGAAGCACCGGGAGAATTGGGGCCTCTGCAGAGCAGGCAGGGAGGAAGGGGCGGGGGCGTCCTGGCAGCTCCCTTCTCTAACGCTGTCAGCTACATCATTCCAGACAGACTCTGCTCTCCCCTCCCCTGCCTCCCAGAATCAATGAGTTTTGGAGATCTAACCTCTGCCTTCCTCTTAGCCCTTCGCCTGGCATTCAAAGCTCTCCAGAAGCCAGCTCTCAAGTCCCTTCCGGGCTTATCTGCTGCCTCCTCTGAGGGGCCAGGTGGGTGCAGTGGCAGAATGGTTGTTCCACCTCAGCAACTCAGCAAAAACTGTCTTTCAACAGTTTATAAGGTAATGGTTAACAAGATGGTTGGTAGGGCCAGGAAGGCAGTCAGTGGAGGAAGCACAGCAAACGTCGGACCGTGAAGTAAGAGACACGAGAGAAGAGAATCGGGGATCTATTCTATGACCCACTTGCCAAACTAGAGCCCTGCCTCCCCACATCCCCAGCCTGGCCTCAGAAGTGGGCATATTCTCGCCGATGTCAGGACCCTAATTCTCCTCTGAGTGCTGAGGCCCCACTACAGGCCTCCCAAGACCTACCCTAGTCCCGTCCTCCCATGAGGGGGACGTCCCTGATTCCCACCGGGGCCCATAGTCCTGACACCCGTGGGCTTCTGGGCAATACCTTCAAGGGGCACGCACCAGGCCCCTGCATATGCACATGGTGTAACCACTCGGGCGACACCCCCTATTTCTGGAGGGAGAGGGTGGGGCTCACACCTCAGTGACCTCCCAGAGCGTGGTGGGAAATGTCTGCATCTGAGCAGCCACCCTGGGCTCATGAGTTGTTCTCTCCTGACATAGATGAGACCTGGTGGGCAGGTGCTCTTGAATAGAGCATTTCATAACCTAAGAAATACAGGCTTTTGAGCCAGACCGAGGTGGACTGCACATAGCAAGGCCACTGCCCAGCTGTCAGGCTTCAGGGAAACTGCTTAGCTTTGAATTCGTGCTTTTTGTCATTTGTAAATTGCAATTGGGTTTCTCGGCCTTGGCGCATTGACAAACTGGGCTAGATCGTTCTTCGTTGTCAGGGGCTTTCCCTGTGTATTGTAGGAAGTTTACCAGCATCCCTGGCCTCTATAAACCCGATGCCAATCGCCCCCTCTTCTGCCCAGTTGTGACAATTAAAAATGTCTTAGACATCGCCAAATATTCCCTGGGGGTAGGGGCAAAGTCTCTCTCAGTTGAAAAGCACTAATATGTACACCCTGGGGATGTTCTGTAGATGATGTGACAGCACAAGTAAAGTGTCTGACACATAAAGCAGGTGCTCATGTGTCAGACACTTTACGGTCCCACTGGTATTTTAAGCAGAATTTGGCAGTCTCCCTTCCATCTTTCCAATCTCACCTGCCACAGTGTGTCCCTGAATCTCAGAAGTGGGTGGCATGGGGATAGCTCTGGAGGAGAGCTGAGTAGAAGGTGTCTGAGCCCAACGATCTCTCCAGTGGCTTCGCTGGTCTCAGAGGAGACATCTCACAGATGCTCAGAAGTGCCTCATGGGAAAAAGGTGGTTTAGCTGGAGGCCTAGAAAGGTTCCCACAGCGAGCCTTTGCCTGGCAGGCAGCCCGTTTCTGCTCGAATCTCTCCTTTCCACCTGGTCGTTCTGGGGATGCATACGGTCTTTTCTAGATGAGGGACTGTGAATTACACAGAGCAGCAGCAGTGCACACCAGCAAGGAGAGAGTGTAGAAGACACGGCCGAGGCACTAGCTTGGCTGGGAAAGGACTCTGAGTGTGCTGGCTGTAACTGCGGGCCCTAGGGGGCGGACGGCCTGCCCACCTCGCCCTCGGCACAGCTGGCCTTCGTGGCAGCCACGTCCGGCCTGCCCGGCTTTGGGCCTCTCTACGGGGCCGGAAGTCAGAGGAAGGAGCGAGGTCTGCAGGGCTGGGATCCATGGAAACCTTCCAGGTCCACAACTGGGTTGTGTGAGAGGCAAAACTAACCCAATCTAGGGAATCTCGGTGTTGCCCAAACTATAGACACCCCACCTCCTCTGGCTGGTTTTTTGTTTTTCTTTTCTTTTCTTTCATGGTGGCGTAGAGATGACAATGGACTGGGGGCTCGAGTTTGCTCCTCTGGACTATCATCTAGTCGTGTGGTCTGAAGTGAGTCATTCTCTCCTGATCGTGTCTTCATCATTTTTCTGGGGCGGCATTGAAACCGCTCTCTCCATTACGGACACGCTGAGAGGCTCTGGTGAGATCAGCAACCAAACATGCGTTGAGAAAAGAGAAAGGATTGTTGGTGTACGCCACCGCCAAGTTCAGCATCATGCTGGGGGAGAGCGGGCCGCAGCAGAGCCACTTAAAAGGGAGTCACCGGATGAAAGGACTGAGCTAACTGGACAGGTGCAGGCCAAGGCGGACCAGCTCTGGGAGGCCAAAGGGGATTAACGAGGTCTGTGTGTAACAGGAGCTGGAAACCGGGGTCCAGCAGAGCAGACGAGAGGGAGAGTTTATTGTTTGTTTTAGTTTTAGCTTTAATCACGAGATTAGCTGAGAAAGGGTCGACGACATGTAAGTTTCACTTTTTTCCCTTTAAAAAAATAAGTTGAGATCCAAAAGCCCCAGAGGCACGTTCTTCAGCCGTGTGTGTTGCACTTAGGGAATAGAGGACCTGAGGTGGGCGGTGGGGGCACCTGGCCTGTTCTGTGGTACCTGCCTCTGTGCTGCTCCCTCCTCCCTCCCCGATCCAGGGCCCGCATCGTCTTACGCCCCCGGCCTGTGGAGACAACCCTCGAGATGGCCCACTGCCTCTCACTCTGCACAAAGGTCTTCCAAACACAGATTTCAACACTGGCATCCCTTATCTTCCTGATAACCTTTTCTGCTCCCATGGTCTTGTCTCATCAGGACCAAGGCTGCTATGGGACAGTGTTAGAAAACCCTTCCATTGAGTGGTGAAACCTATCTTACCACTTACTTCCTCCTGGAGAGACTCCAGCCAACTCTGTAGCCTTTTCCTTATCTCCGACAAAGATCTTACATGGGACCAGAGTTGTGCAGTAAGGATCAATGACAGAGTGGCCGTGCTAGGGCTTTACACACTGTAAAGTGCGGTGCCAACACGGCAATCCAGTCGGGTCTCTCGACCCTCTCACAAGGTCCATTCTAGACGGTTTTCTTACGGTTCTCCTGCTGTTTCTCTCCATAGGGCTTCTCCCTCCTTTAACTGGCCAGGTAAATCCTGCCCTCAGGGGTTCACTGACCTTCCCATCCTGATGTCCTCCTCCACTAACCTTGCCCTTGGTACTGATTCCCGTCCTACTTCGGACTGCTGGATTGTTTGCACAGGAATAAGAGTTAGCGGGCCCCTTGCAACATGCCTGGGGTTTACCGGTCTCATTTAATCCTCTCACTAACTTAGCAACATCTCTGGCTACAAGGTCGGTATACAAAAAACAATCGCACTTCTATATACTAGAAACTCCTAAATAGAAAGAGAAATTTTAAAAACATACCATTTAGAAAATGTATGCGCCTCGGAACAACAGAAGTTATATATGACCTCTGCATTGAAAACTGGGAAGTATTATTATGAGAAATTAAAGAAAATCTAAACAAATGCAGACACATGTCAGGTTCGTGGATTCAGAAGACTCGATAGTCTAAAGATGTTCATTCTCTTCAAATCGACCTATGGAGTCAATACAATCCCAATCAAAATCTCAGCGTCTTATGCATTAAAATGCGAAGGGCCAACAATAACCAAGACCATCTTGGAAAAGAACAAAGCTGGAGGGTGTACGTTACCAGATTTCAAGACTTACGAAGCGACAGTAATTAAGACGATGTGGCATTGACATAAAGCTAGAGAAGCTGACCAAGGGAACAGAACAGAGTCCAAAAACAGTCCCGCACATTATATGGTCACTTGATTTATGACAAAGGGGACGGTGCCGAACAGTGGAAAAACAAATTTATTTTTATTAATTGCGGCTGGTTGACTGGTGTCCATTTATAAGAAAGTAAAATTTGGCTCTTACTTTACACTACACATGAAGGATTCCAGATGAATGGCAGATATAAATGTGAAAGGTAAAACACCAAAACTTCTAGAAGAAAACATTAAAGAACAACTTCTTGGCCTTTGGACAGGCAGACATTTCCTAACCAGGACATAGAAGACACTAAGCGTAAAGGAAAAATATTGATAAATTAAGAATTTCTCTTTCTCAGGTCTCCATCGAGAATTAAAAGGCAAACCAGAGAGTGGCAGAGGCTATTTCCAGTACACATATCTGACAAAGGACTCCCGTCAGAATGCAAAAAGGAACTCTTATAAATCTCTAATAAAAAAAAACCAGAAACCAAATTAAAAATGAAGAAAAGAGTTAAATTAGCCACTCCATAAAATAGGATATGAAAATGGACGAAAATGTATAAACAGGCACAGGCGCTCATCATGAAAAATACAAGTTAGAAAAATCGTCAGAAAAATACAAGTTAAAACCATAATTAAATACCACCAAGCAACCACTACAGTGGGGAAATGCAAAAGCCGACAACATCAAGTGCTGGCGAGGATGAGAAGCCAGTGAGGCTGTCACACTCCACCGGTGGCAGTGCAGATGTGCTTGACCCACCGGCAAGGGCGGGCATGTGCACAGCTCACGACCCAGCTGTTCCACCTCTAGATGTACACCCAGTAGACATGTTCGCATGCGTGTCCTAAAAGACCCAGCAGCATCACGTGTAAGAGTCCCAAACTGCAATGCCTGGCAACCTAAATCCTATCCACAGTGGAATATTCCTACACAGTAACATATCACGGAGCCACGAGAATGATGGGACTGCGGTCACACACGACCGCACGGACCGGCCTCTCAAAAAAGGATGTGCGCGGTATGAGGTTCTATTAATAAGATGTTTACAAAGAGGTAAACGTGATGGCGTCATGGGGAGGGATGGATGTGATCCGGGGGAAAAAGTGGTTTCTGGGGTACTTTTAATGCTCTATCTTTTGCCTCGGGTTCTAGTTACCTGAGATTTGTAAAAACTCACCTGGCTGTTGGTTCATCCATGACTTATGTACATTTCTGTATGTATATTACACTTTAATAAGATTTTCACTTAAAAAATAATTATCGCAATAACCCACTAGTGGTTCTTTCTTTCTTCCCAATTTACCAATGAGACTCGGCTCAGAGGGGATGAGGAACTGGTCCGGGGCCAGCTGGGGATGAGAGGCAGAGGATTCAAACTCAGCCTGCATGTGCGCCTAAGCACCAAGTCCTGACTTTACCTGTTCTCTTTCTCTGAAGTAGCTCAGTTTTACACTGGGACTCTCAGAGGCAGGAACCCTGACTCTTGCTTGCCTTACGCACCCCCATTGCCGTCAGCACAGGGCTGGACACTGCAGCCCAACAGATGCTCGGTGCTATGGACTGCATGTTTGTGGCCCCCGCCCCAGCCCCAATGCGTAGGTTGAAACCCCAACCCCCAATGGGATGGTATTTGGAGGCAGGGCCTTTGGGAGGTGATTAGGTTTAGATGAGGCCATGAGGGTAGGGCCCTATGATGGGATTAGTGCCCTTAGAAGAGGCACTAATGAGGCACTTTGTCCACTATGAGGATACAGCAAGAAGGTGATCATCTGCAAATCAGGGAGTAGTAGGCTCTCGCCAGACACCAAATTTGCCAGCACCTTTCTCTTAGACTTCTCAGCCCCAGAACTGTGAGAAATGAATGTGTATTGTTTGAGCCATCCCGTTATAGCAGCCCGAGTTGACTAAGACACTCAGTAAGGAGAGGAAGTCTGGAAGCTAAATCTATAAATTTGCCCATCTGCCCTTTTTATCTCTCTCTTTCTCTTTTTCTCCTGGCTCTAGAGTGTTCCTGAGCTTGCCTGGTTCTTGCCCCTGCCTCCTGACTTGATGGTGTCAGCTTTAGGATGGAGCTGGAGCTAGCGTGGTGGCTTCAGCCATGCTCCAAGAACACGAGGGGCTTTTCCACTCAGCTGCTCCTGGTGAGGTCCTTCTGGGCAGGGGGAGTGGACTGCGGTGCCTGCTCAGGTCCCACCTCTCCCTGCCCCACAACTTAGTCCTGACTCCTCCCCTCCCTCTCAGCCTCCGGGCTCTTTTCTCCAAGGGAAGAGGGAGGGAAGCTGTGTTGGCAGCTCGCTGAGCAGGGCTTCCTTCCCGCTGCCTCCCTCCCTCCCCCACACAGCTGGGGATTTTTAAGTCTCCATCTTTCTGAAGGACTGGGACCTGGATGCTGTCAGGAGCCTCCTCTGAAAAGACTGCTCACCAGTCTCCCATGGCTCAGGAATGGGGTCACCGCTGCCCAGGAAAGCGGTGGGAGACAGCGGCCCTCCCCTCTCATCTCCTCTAGCCGGAGGACGACGTCCAAGCTGGACAGCAGAGTCCGGTGACGTCAAGCAGGCGACAGAGCTTCCTCTTAAGCTTCCCTCTGCTGAGTGTTTCCTTTAGCTTGGACTAAGCACTATATACACATGACCTGGAGCAGGCTGCACCCCAAGGCGCCCCGAGACGCAGGCACTACTGTTATCCCCACCTGACAGATGCACCACAGGAGGTCTCAGGTTTTATACCTGGCAAGGGCAGTGCCTGGCTTTGAACCTGAGCTGTGGCCAGCAGAGCTCTAGTTTTTTTTCTTTCTTTTTTTTTTTTTTTACCTCCATTGGCATTAGGCGCTGGTGCTCTGCTCAGTGCTGGCAGTGATCCCCCTGCCCACACTCCCCCGGCTCCCCCCATGGCTCCTCTAGACCTCGCCTGACTCTGCCCCATAGCCCAGCCCCTCCTAAACCTCCCCCTGTGCTCTGGGTTCACCCACAGCCTTGGGCCACCGCTGCAGCCTAAGCCTCCACTTTCTTCTGTAGATTGGAGCTAACTACTACCTCATAGGGCTTCTGTACATACCGAGTGAAACTTTACCTGTAAAGGCACTAGGACATAATTAAGAGCTTAATAAATGGCAGCTAGTCTTTTGGTTTGTTTCATTTTGGACTTGGTGACTCAAGACATTGCTGGGCTCTAAGGCTAGACTCGAACTCCTGGTATATTTTCCTCCAACTTTGCAGGTCTCCGGGCTCTATTTCTCTCTCTCTTTCCTTCCTTCCTTCCTTCCTTCCTTCCTTCCTTCCTTCCTTCCTTCCTCCCTCCCTCCCTCCCTCCCTTCCCTTCTTTCCTTTCCTTCTTTCCTTTCCTTCTTTCCTTTCTCTTTCTCTGTCTCTCTGTCTTTCTTTCTTTTTTCATTGTGCAAAGAACTGGGGACATTTCCATTTGGGGCCTTTAGACATTAGATTTAAAAAAAATGAGTAATCATCTATCACTTGTTTGTAAGAATTGCTCTTCAAGTGCTTAGAAATCACCGATCTGATCAGCGGATAGTAAACCCCATGAGGACAGCTGGTGTCCCTCGGGGCTGGCACAGAGCCTGTCAGGCAGGAGAAGTCAGGATACTCCAGGGGAGAAGCAGTCAGGAGCTCAGCTGTATAGGAGGGAGCAGGCCCAGCCTCTCGCCCTGGCGAAATGCAGGGTGAGGGGCCGGGGCGTATTCAGTGAGAGCCACTTCCTTGTCCCCTGCACGGGCTCTGAGTCCCAGGTGGCTAACAGCAGCCCGGCCCCAGGCTCCCCTCAGAGGCACTTCTGTGGGTCTCAGCCCTGTCAGCCTCTTTGCCCGTAGCACAGATCCCGGCCTCCCCCGGTTCTTGCCTCTGCTGTCCAGACCCCATTTTTCGCCACTACCTCCTTGAGGAAAACTAAACTGGAGACCTGTGTGCGTGTGCGTGTGCGTGTGTGTGTGTGTGGGTGGGTGGGGGATTGGTGGGGGGTTGGTCCTTTCGCCTGAGTCCAGGGAGGGGCAAGGAGAGGACAGGGTGGGGGCCTCCAGGGTGTCATCTGAGCTCAGGGGCTCAGGCAGGAGTGAATGTGAAGCAGCACAGGTCTGGGCAAGGCAGGGAGACAGCGCTTCAGTGGGCCAGGTCTGCAGCTGTCTGCTCCCAGAAGTCCCCGCCTGCCTGCCTGTCTGTCTGTCCCTGCCCCTCAGCTGCTAGTGGGGGTGGGGGAGTCCAGGCAGTGGAGCAGTCCTCAGCCGCTGGTGGAAAAGGTGTAGGGGAGTGGAGAGGGGCTCTGGGTTTGTGCTGCACCTTTTCGTCCTGTTTCCCTGTCTTGGGACGCACCTCCTGAGGGACCTACTGGGCGGAGACATCTTAAGCAGGCACCTCAACACTCACCACTGTTTCTAACCCTTCACTAAAACCACTTTATGTCCATGAGAGTAAGGCCTAATTCCAGGCAACTCGTGTTCCTTTAACAAGTTCCACGTCTGTCAGCTTCTCAATGCACGGAGCATGGTCAAGAGGGAGGTTCGGCAGTCCTTTGAACTCTGTCTCAATCCTGCAGGTGGGAGGTTCCTGCCTCCACCTGATTAAAGTGGGTGGGGGGGGCGGGTTGCAGAGACTGCCCGAGGCAAATCTCGGGGCTTCTTTTCTCCTGGCAGCTCTCTGAGATCTATTCGAGCTCTCCTAGTCCTAGAACACAGCCCCCCGCGCTGGGCTGGCATCCCCTCTCCCAGAGGATCCTAAAAGCCACGTGAGCCCCATGTTGGTAGAAGCACTGCCTTCTCCCCCAGCAGATACCAACATGCTGGGACGGAGAACTCACTAACTCTGAAGACACCGGTTCTAATGTCAGCTCGGAGGCCTAACGGTTGTGTGCTGTGTGCCGTGGAGGAAATCACCTCAACTCTGGGCCTCACCATTAAAGCTGAAGAGTTTCCTCCACTTAAACAAACAAAAAACACACAGAGGAAGAGGAGGAGGCAGGTCGATGGTGTGTTCAACGTCAGCTTGCTTGTTTCACATGGGACGATCCGTGTCTGTGTCGCTTGTGGGACAGGGTGTGTGTGTCAAAATAGGAGCAGCTTCTTCTTGGTCCCCCGGGCTCCTGCCTCCGTCTGGTTTAATGCCCGTTAGGCGGAATAAATGTTCCTCTAATTTTCCGATGCGGAATTAGACCTCAGTCATTTGCCTTCTCCTGTATGATGCAGCCGGACCTGGGTCCTGTCACATCTGTGAACTCCCCATAGAGGGAATGCATAGAAAAGTTTCATTTTATTTGTTTTTCTTTCTCCCCCTTTCCTGACCTCATGTGCTACATAATCCAGAAAATGGTCCAGATGGGAAAGTCATTGGCTTTGAAGCAAGAGGCAGGAGGAAGGAGGAAAGAGGCATGGCACACGGCCCCTCGCCCTGGGGAGAGACCGTCCTCCCTCTGTCCTGCTCCACGCAAGCACGCGAAGTGGCACTGCGGGGACCCTCCTGAGGTGGGGGGGACAGCCGGCTGACCCCAGGCCTCTGAGCCTGACCCTCTCACCTCCTCCTCTCCAACACGCATAAGCCAGAGTGAGCAAGGGATCCCCCTTCAGCTCTGAGTCTTGGCCTCGGGACGGTCCGTGATGTCCCACTCACTGTTCTACGTAATTTCATGAGTCAGTTTTCATTTAGTCACATTGACAGGGTGGATGGAGAC
>NW_011888907.1:2328308-2330449 GCF_000151845.1 Pteropus vampyrus | reverse complement strand
AGCAAGAGGCAGGAGGAAGGAGGAAAGAGGCATGGCACACGGCCCCTCGCCCTGGGGAGAGACCGTCCTCCCTCTGTCCTGCTCCACGCAAGCACTCGAGGTGGCACTGCGGGGACCCTCCTGAGGCGGGGAGGGGACAGCCGGCTGACCCCGGGCGTCTGAGCCTGACCCTCTCACCTCCTCCTCTCCAACACGCATAAGCCAGAGTGAGCAAGGGATCCCCCTTCAGCTCTGAGTCTTGACCTCGGGATGGTCCGTGATGTCCCACTCACTGTTCTACATAATTTCATGAGTCAGTTTTCATTTAGTCACATTGACAGGGTGGATGGAGACCCAGAGTGACAAAGGCGGAGTGGTTCCCTCCTATATCGTTTTCAGCTACAACGGTCCTGTCTCCCTTTGCAGAGAAAGCAGATAAGAAGGTCGTGGTCACAGTTGGCACTGCCTGACCCCAAAGCTGTCCTTCCCTGACCCCCCTGGACATGTGTCTGGACCATGGCTCATGACCCTCCCACATAGATAACTCACTCTCTGCCCGGTTTCCTTGCACTGGAGCTGATGGGAGGGGCCGAGGCGAACACAACGAGAACTCCTACGATACTTCATGTGCTTTTACTTACATCGCTCATGGAATTTTCATACAAATTCTACGTGGGACACAATACATTTTACAGATGAGAACACTGTGGCTCGGTGAGGCTAAGTGACCTGCCCAGTGATGCCGCACAGGTGACAGGTAGCATAGCTGGGATCCAAACACTGGTCTCTCTGATCCCCAAACCATGTTCCTTCTGCCGTCCTCTCCCAAACCTGCCCACAGAGTGGACAAGCTTAAAAAAGCCCAGGCCGTTAGGATTCTTCCTTCTCTGCCAGGGCTGTGGGCTGCCACCCAGGTGAGGATGAACCCCTCGGGGAGACTAAGGCAAGGGCTGAAGTATTTCCGGAGGAAGGCCCTGTCTCCAGGTGTCACCTCACTGGAGATTTCGCAGGACGCTGTCTGGGCCTGGCCTGTCCTCGGCTCACAGGTTTATAGCAGGCAAGTGGGAAGTTCCTGAGCCGGCACCAGGCTGAGGAGCCCTTCAGAGGAATGTGGGGAATGGTGTCCTGAGAGCTTCATGGCTTTGGGCAGGGAACCCCAGGCACCCTGCTTTCCTGAGACTGAAGGAGGCCCCCGCTTGACGAGACCTGTCTCCTGTCTGGGGATCTCGCCCGGTGTGGCATCAACACCCTGGGCGGCCAGCACGGCTGACTGGCACTCACGACTTTCGCGTTTTCTCTGGATTTGATTTAAACTGAGACTGAGGCAGGGAACTTGTTCTTCATTTTTGAAAGGCGCCGACTGGTAGCCACTGCGACCGACATAGTCAACCTTCACTGTCTTACTAGCTGGGAGCTTCTCAGAGCCCTCGGAACAAAGGAAGCGGAGCAGAGGGAAAGAAAATGTCTACTGCACCCAGAGAAACAAGTAGAGGACAGGAGAGGAAAGTGGGTATGTGCCGCTACTGCTGTTCGGGGGTCCCTGACGTGGGTGGGCGCAAACCCGCAGAGACCGAGAGCACCCCTCGGGCCACCTGCTGAGGAGCCGATGAAGTCCACTGGCCCTGCTGTCCCCGTTCACAATTAGCAGTGGAGTGGGTGTCAGGAAAGGGTCCTGAAGGGGGAGCACAGTCCTGGTTCTGTCACTAAACAGCAGTGGGACCCTGAGCAAGGTGCCCCCCCATCTGGCCTCTGTGTCTTCACCCATTAAAAAAAAAAGCCAGCTGTGATTCCTTCCGGGTCCAAAGCAAGGTGTTAATCATGTCTCCTGTTATAAATAAGTCCTCGACACAGCACATTAACCCCTGACCTTTCATCTTGGACTAGGAACTCCCGGTTCCTTAAAGTCCTGCCCCCCCCAACCCCGCCCCCACGTTTCCAGGCTGCATGAGATCTCTGGGAGTATGTGCTATCAACCAGGAGGCAGGGAAGAGGATAGAAAGGCATTCTAATAAATAATGTTATTTCTAGAAAACAAGTCTCTCCACCCTCACATCTTTCTAACCTCCATTGCTAGATGAACTTCCTAAAACCCAAGCTGGCTACATGCCAGTCTTCACCCATTACTGCAGTGGCTCCCTACTGCCTGCAAACTCTGAGCTGGG
>NW_011888907.1:2318634-2328258 GCF_000151845.1 Pteropus vampyrus | reverse complement strand
TAATTTCATGAGTCAGTTTTCATTTAGTCACATTGACAGGGTGGATGGAGACCCAGAGTGACAAAGGCGGAGTGGTTCCCTCCTATATCGTTTTCAGCTACAACGGTCCTGTCTCTCTTTGCAGAGAAAGCAGATAAGAAGGTCGTGGTCACAGTTGGCACTGCCGGACCCCAAAGCTGTCCTTCCCTGACCCCCCTGGACATGTGTCTGGACCATGGCTCATGACCCTCCCGCATAGATAACTCACTCTCTGCCCGGTTTCCTTGCACTGGTGATGGGAGGGGCCGAGGCTAACACAACGAGAACTCCTACAATGTTTCATGTGCTTTTACTTACATTGCTCATGGAATTTTCATACAAATTCTACGTGGGACACAATACATTTTACAGATGAGAACACTGACACTCGGTGAGGCTAAGTGACCTGCCCAGTGATGCCACACAGGTGACAGGTAGCATAGCTGGGATCCAAACACTGGTCTCTCTGATCCCCAAACCATGTTCCTTCTGCCGTCCTCTCCACAGAGTGGACAAGCTTAAAAAAGCCCAGGCCGTTAGGGTTCTTCTCTCTCTGCCAGGGCTGTGGGCTGCCACCCAGGGGAGGATGAACCCCTCGGGGAGACTAAGGCAAGGGCTGAAGTATTTCCGGAGGAAGGCCCTGTCTCCAGGTGTCACCTCACTGGAGACTTCGCGGGACGCTGTCCGGGCCTGGCCCGCCCTCGGCTCACAGGTTTATAGCAGGCAAGTGGGAAATTCCTGAGCCGGCACCAGGCTGAGGAGCCCTTCAGAGGAATGTGGGGAATGGTGTCCTGAGAGCTTCATGGCTTTGGGCAGGGAACCCTAGGCACCCTGCTTTCCTGAGACTGAAGGAGGCCCCCGCTTGACGAGACCTGCCTCCTGTCTGGGGATCTCGCCCGGTGTGGCATCAACACCCTGGGCGGCCAGCACGGCTGACTGGCACTCATGACTTTCGCGTTTTCTCTGGATTTGATTTAAACTGAGACTGAGGCAGGGAACTTGTTCTTCATTTTTGAAAGGCGCCGACTGGTAGCCACTGCGACCGACATAGTCAACCTTCACTGTCTTACTAGCTGGGAGCTTCTCAGAGCCCTCGGAACAAAGGAAGCGGAGCAGAGGGAAAGAAAATGTCTACTGCACCCAGAGAAACAAGTAGAGGACAGGAGAGGAAAGTGGGTATGTGCCGCTACTGCTGTTCGGGGGTCCCTGACGTGGGTGGGCGCAAACCCGCAGAGACCGAGAGCACCCCTCGGGCCACCTGCTGAGGAGCCGATGAAGTCCACTGGCCCTGCTGTCCCCGTTCACAATTAGCAGTGGAGTGGGTGTCAGGAAAGGGTCCTGAAGGGGGAGCACAGTCCTGGTTCTGTCACTAAACAGCAGTGGGACCCTGAGCAAGGTGCCCCCCCATCTGGCCTCTGTGTCTTCACCCATTAAAAAAAAAAGCCAGCTGTGATTCCTTCCGGGTCCAAAGCAAGGTGTTAACCATGTCTCCTGTTATAAATAAGTCCTCGACACAGCACATTAACCCCTGACCTTTCATCTTGGACTAGGAACTCCCGGTTCCTTAAAGTCCTGCCCCCCCCAACCCCGCCCCCACGTTTCCAGGCTGCATGAGATCTCTGGGAGTATGTGCTATCAACCAGGAGGCAGGGAGGAGGATAGAAAGGCATTCTAATAAATAATGTTATTTCTAGAAAACAAGTCTCTCCACCCTCACATCTTTCTAACCTCCATTGCTAGATGAACTTCCTAAAACCCAAGCTGGCTACATGCCAGTCTTCACCCATTACTGCAGTGGCTCCCTACTGCCTGCAAACTCTGAGCTGGGTAGAAATGGCCCTCCTCAATCTGACTCAACTTGCCTTTGTCTCGGGGGCCCCGATCTTTGCCACCCCCTCCCGCCATCTCTTAAAATCATATGCAGCTCAGAGGGCCCTTCTCAAATTCCATACCTTCCACGAAGACTTTTCAAGCCTGAATCGCTTGCATAGTGATTTTTTAAAAGGATGTATGTATCTGTCTCCTCCCCCAACTCCAGGCCAGTGACACCTTGTGGCAGGGTCTCCTCCCATAAGCTGCCAGAGTGCTTGACACGAATCTGACATTCTATGACTTTAAAGGAATGGAACTAAAACAGAAAGAACTGTACTCCTGGGGTCCAGAACAGCAGGTCTTAGAGGTGAGTAAAGACCACAACTTGGAATTTTTTTTTTTTTTTGGTTGGGGCGGGGGGGCAGGTTGGGGTAGATAGAATGGTTTTTAAGGATCCCTTAAATCCTGAAATTTTGTGTTTCTACGCAGAATCCCGGTCACTTCTCCAATGCAGGCTCTTTAGTTTCCTGATAAATCTGGGAACCCTGGGTTTAGAGGTCCTGTTGCAGCTTGAACATAGACGTAACTCCATCATTAAGAGAAAGTCTCTAAGTCAACAGATGGCTGAGGTGCTAGGGAGCCTGGGGAAGCCGAAACCCTGGTGCTCCAGTCCTCCTGGTCGATGAGGAAATGTCGGTCGGTCAGGAAAAGCCTAGCATCCTGCCCCCAGCCGCCCCCGAGCTGGTGCGGAGCCTTTGGTCAGGGGCAGCTGCACGCCCATGCAGGGAGGAGGCAGCAGCTGGAAGCCCTCCTGGCTGTCAGTGGAGCTCCCTTTACAGTGCAGGTGGAGGCTGGGGGCTGCTTGTGGCTCTCCTTTTCCCCACCTGCCGGCAGTGTGGTTTGTCTGCTGGCGCCACTGAGGGCTGGGGCTGGGGGAATTTGATCGGCAAGGCGGGGGAGGCTGTCTCCCCTAGACGTGAGCCCAGGCTAATCCTGTCCTCCTGGTGCACTGCTGAGACGCCCTTGCCGGGAGGCACAGGAGGGAGCCAAAGCCGTGGAGTCTGAAGGCCTCGAAAAATAAGGGAGGGTCCTGAGTGCTTACAGTGTCCTTCGTTAACCCCGCTGCCCCTGACCTCACGGCTGAGGTGGGAGGACAGACGGCGTCCTTGAGACACTCAGACAGGCTGCCTCTTAGTGACTGTCAGAAGGTCAAGAGCGGCCCCGGGGGGACTCACTCCCCAGACTTCTGACCCTTGACCTTCTAAGAGTGGTTCCCCAGTGTCCCTGCCTCACTAGCTATGTGAGCAGCTTTTGTTCTCAGGGTTTCCCATTATCTCACTGGTGAAGAGAGGGGGAGGGAAGAAACAGGGGTGGGGCCCACCAGGTCCCAAGCCCGCTTAGGTCCTTGCAGTGGTCCCCTTCCACTGTCTCCCTGAGAGACCAAATAAATTATCAGTGGACTCAGAACACCTCCTATCAAGGCCACTCTGCTCTGCCTGATGCCGTCTCTGCTGTCCTACACGAGAACCGTGCCAGCCCCAGCGCCATGCTCGGGCGCTGGATGAGGCATCCACGACAGCCCCATTGTGGGCCGGACGGCACGCGGAGCCTCTGCACCTGGACAGAAGTCGCTCTGCGTCTGTCTCCCTAGCTGCTCTGTTCTTCTGTAGTGTACCCCTTTCCCTCCCCGAAGCTTCCTCACTGAGATGAAGACCAAGCCCTAGAAATCCCCTTGTCATTCCTTTCTCCTCTCAGCTGCCTGGGTTCCCGGACCCAGTGGCCCTTGGGCAGCACAGGGAGATGTGAAGGGGCTGGGAAGGAAAGGCCGTCGCAGATCTCATCACCATCGGTGTCAGCCATTTGGGGCTGAGCCCTGACTGTGGCCGGGGCCTGGTGCTACACACCCGAGGCATGGAAAAGCCCAGCATCCTGCCCCGAGCAGCCCCCCAGGCATGACATACTTTCCATTTCAAGGGGTTTGTAGTCTAGGCAGGGAGGAAGGAGACGGCTGAGCACTAAGCACAACACCAGAGACAGATGCTCCCTGGGCATGGTGGCACCCACTGCAGAATTTAAGGAACAGGGAGCTGCTGGATGATGGGGACTTTCTCTCCCAACAGCTGATGTCCTTTCCTCCCTCCAGACCAGGCAGGTGCAGCCCCTCAGTACTGAGTGTTCCCCTCTCACCTCGAACACCTGCCTCTCCCCCTGCCGAGCCAGGACCCACTTACCCATTGCCCACTGCCCCGCCTCTAGCGTTATTGGGGTCACCAGGGAAAGGTGCTGGTAAACCCGAGCTTTGTTTCCCTGCCTCCTTCGCTTCCCCTCAGCTCCATCCCTCTCGCCTTTCCTTGCCTGCCTATACTCAATCTTCTCTCCTTTCTGCAGGAATGTAATGTTCGGCTGCTTTACACCCACTCTCTGAACGCTGCCAGTGAATAATGACTAAGGTGGTGGGTGGCAGTACAGCAAGTTGAGACCAATTTAGCAGTCCAGGGCGCCAGGAGGAGGCTGACTGAGCAGCAAATGGCTTTGCCACAGCAAGGAGAGTGCAGATGCCGCAAAGCCGGCGGCCCAGTGAGCCACGTGCGCACAGTCCTCCTGCCCTGGGGCCGGCAGGCGCTGCCTCGGCCACCCCGTGGTCAGTGCACGATCATGCACGGGGCAGGGTCTGTCCTTAGACACCAACGGATTTGCAGAGCAATGCCCACCCCTCCCCGATCTCAGCTCCACTTCCGACACCCTGGAAGGGCTGTGTCCTTGTATCTACCCGGGGCTCAGAGTTTCACCGAGACCGCTGCGTCTTCTTCTGGGGGGTGCTGCAGCCTGGGGGGAACCTGCAGCTCTGATGGCCACCTGAGAGACTGCTCTGGGCATGGCAGAAACTGAGGTTCTGGGGTGTCAGGGAGGAGGCTGCCTGAGCACCCTTCAGATCATGCCACAGAGAGGCCAGCCCAGGGAGACTCAGGTGTGGGTCTTCCAGGTCCTGCCGTGTGGAGTCGCTGAGGTTTCCTGTTATGGGATGTGACTGTAAGTGTGGGTATCACAGGAGAGCATGTGTCAGCGAGAGAGATGACAAGACTGGATGAATGAATGTGGTGTGTGTGTGTGTGTGTGCGCGCGCGCGTGCGTGTGCTGGCAGCCATCCTGAAGGCAGTTATCTTGCAGTGATTAACTGACATGGAAGCAAATCTATGGGTGATCTGGGTAGGGCAGCTCTTTGTTCCAGGTGCTGGATGTAACTCACATCGCATCTGTTCCGATACTAATTTGGCCTGTCACTTGTTAAGAAAAATCACCTCTCTGCTGGACTGATGAGAACAATTAGTGTTAGCTGTAGGGTGCGAGTGCGCGCACACACACACCCACACCCACCCACACACACACGCACACTCGGTCCTCTGTGTCTTCCGGCTCCCTCTGCACCCAAAGCACCCCCTTTCCCATCCGTACCCCACCCAGGCCTCCCCTCATCGGGAGGCAGCCTCCCCTGGTAGTCACCTCCAAAGTCTGGTTTCCCCACACTGCTCACTTTACCGGTGGAGAGACTGCGAGCCTGTTTTAATTTAGAACTTATCCACCCATGGATAAGGTGGAAACGCTGAAATAGATAATCAAATAAAGTTTGGTATTCCAACGGAACGTCATTAATTCAGATTCTGTGAAGGCAAAATTTGCTATAATTTCAGTGTGGAGGGGACTAAACCTTATGAACTGACTGGCTGTAAAGAAAGAACTGACGTAAGATAAAGTTCGTTCCTTAAAGTAAGTCTCAAGTAGATCTTCCAGTGTGCTAGATACTTCCTAGTTTATTGTTTATTGATCTAACATATGTGCATAACAAGGGCTTAGGGGCCAGGGGAGGGGCGCAGAAAAAGTGAAGAAAAAACTCTGACTCTCAACATGCTTGAATTACAATAATTACGAAAGTCACTGAGTTCTTATAATTTTAAAAATCTTTTTTTTCTCCTGTACATTAAACAGCTGTCAACAATTCGGCGAACCTAAATCTGTTTAATTAATGAGGCCTGATTGTTACAGCCCCAGATTGGGAGTCAGGACGGCTGGGTTCCAATCCCAGGGTTTCACTTGAAATCTTGGGTGAACCTCTGACAGGCTCATTAGGTTTTCTCATCTGTCAAATTTAGAAGAAATCTTCCTACAGAGTTGATAATGATGATAACAACAACAACAACAACAACAACAACAACAACAACAACAACAACACAGCAGCAGCAACAACGACATCCCTTCTCAAGTGTAAAGTCCTGGACAGACCAAAAAGGCTACTGGAATCATTAATACAGGAAGCCTAGGGCTGGTGTTCGGCTGTCAGGTGGAAGTCAGTGTCTGGCCCGAAGCAAGAGAGTGAGAGGAGCAGGGCAGAGAGGGCAGTTGCAGAGGCAGCGGTGCCGAACGGCAGCTCACCCCAAGTCTGATCCAACCACGCTCCGCCGACACGTTCCAGGCACCACTCTACACCCTTGGAGGGCGAGGTCCAGCCTGCATACTTATTTGGCAGGAGGCAGATGTAAGAGGTGAGCCCTCCCATCCTTCATTCCAGGATCTGTGCGGTCAGGGTGATGGGGCTGGGGTGGGGTGAAGGTGGGGTGGGGGACTTGGGGGGAGGAGGTAACAGGCTCCCGCAGGGTTCCCCCTGGAAGAGAAAGCCCATCTCCTCAGCTCTCGGCTTGCACCTTGGAGTGATGACCTTGCTGTTGCTTCGTCTACTCTCATACCTTCTTGAGGTTCGGTCCATAACCACCTCCTGCCTGACGTCTTCACCTCCCTCCTGCTGAGCAGCTGCTGTGTTCAGTGTGTCTGTCACTGAGTCATGTGTGCTGGTTCCTCTCCCCAATTCTCATTGCCAAGTTTAATCTCAAACCATTATTTAGCCATATTTTTAAAATCCCCTGTCTCCCTGGCACCTTGCATGGATAAGACTCTGAATAAACAGTGAAACGCCAAGGTTTTCAAACTTGAGTGATGATCTTTGAAGGGAAAACTAAAATCACCACCATCCCTGAGAAGGCATGTGGCAATGCTGATATGAGGAATAATGGGGTGGTGCAAAGGGCGTGGGAAGGGAGTCACCAGGGCTGTGACCGCGTGACCTTGGGCAAATCATGGCCAGATTACCTCCCCAAACATGGCAGCAATTCACACTCCCAGCAGCAGAGTAAGAGTGTCCAATTTAAATCAGTGGTTTTCAACCTGCAGCAACACAAAGATCTATTCAAAAGCGAACTCAAAGACCTACCATGTAAATTGCCTAAAGATCCTCCAGGCAGTTGGACACTTCTCTGTTGGCAAAGCCCCAGAAATATCTCATCATTGCCCTGAAACCACTGCCCCTGGGGTTCCGGGTATACATTTTAAAACCCCAATGTCTAGATCACGCCTGGCAACTCCCACTTTATAATTATACTCGTCAGTTGATTGAGCTGGAGATAGAGTTCATGGGTTGGCAGGGCGGGTAGGGCTAGGTTTTCCTCAGGCGCCTGAACTGTCAGAGGCAGGAGTTGGGGTGGAGAAGCCCTGTCTAGGCAGATGCCCTCAAGGAGTTGGCCTTACGGAGGCAGGAAAGTCAGAGGCCAGGCCAGCAAAGTGTCCCCATGCAGAAATCCACTGTTGCAAAAAAAACGCTCCCTGCCAAGAGTCTCAGATAGGTCTTTTCTCTCCCATCACTCTACTAAACAAGCATTTACTAAGGGCCTACGCGGAGTAGCCAGACACTGTACTCTGAGCTGGGAATTCACAATGCAATCTCTGCCTCTAAGAACACTGCTGGCTCTGCATGAGCCAGCGGATAAATGTGGGATAGCATGGAATGATGGCAGGAACTCAGAGGAAGGCCTGTGAGCCAGACTAGGCGGAGGCGGAGGGACAGGGGAAGAACATTTTATAGAGAAGAAACATGTATTTCTATGTTCAAAGATAGCAGATGTGGAAGAGCCAGAGGCTGAGCTGAGTTCAAGTCCTGGCTCCTCCACTTGGTATCCCCAGCTGCGTTATTTAAGTCTCCTTCTCCGATCATCACATATTCTCCGCAGGGCTGCGCTGAGAATTAAGTGACATCATCAATAAAAAGTACCGGGTGCACAGTGCACGCAGTGCATGGTTGTAGATGTTGTGAGCTATGGCCCATTACGCTCGTCTGTAATCTGCTTAATGACAGGTTTGCCATCATTACCTTGTTTGTCTTTGAAGCCCTGCTGCCTGGCCCAGAGCCTTGCATTTTGTAGGTATCCGATGTTGAATAAGTGCAAAGGCATATAAATAAGTTTTGGGGATTAGAAAGCCGTTTTTGGCTGCAGCCCATCTACCTCTTGGCCCTACCTACAGGCAGATACATGGTTTCTCAAAAGTGCCTGGCACATCTTCCCCTGACATACGCACAATGCACACACTACACAGCAGTACATCTTTGATGGCAGCCATCCGGCCGCACACCTACTGAGGCACATGCACAGACGGGGGTCCCTCCTACAGACACACACATGCACGAGCTCAATGGCTGGAACAGGTTCCACCTCCTGAAGGACGCAGAGGCTGCCATAAACGTTAAATAACAACCACCTCAACTGTCCCCCGTCCTCCCTCTGGCTCGCCCACAGACACCTTTGAGAGACACCCTTCTTTCTCCACCTGAGTTTCTTCTTATCTCAAGCAGAGCATCTCCTACTCACAGCTATCCAGCTGAGGCCTTGTACTTGCATTCCTGGTCGCTAAGCCTAACTTTGCTCCCATTAGCTTTGGACCTCAGGGAAAGCCCTGCCCCTCCGGTGCCTCAGTTTCTTTACTGGTAAACACAGAGAGTGAACCGTGCTTCATGCCAACCCGATAGTTATATTGGAGGACAATGGAGATGACGAAGGAGATAACGTCTGTGATGTGTGGAAAGCGCCTCAGAAGAAAGGTGCTGGATAAATACAAGGTGTAGAGGCCACGCCTGATTGGCGTGTATGCCTCTGCCCACAGACTGCCACCCACACTCGGCCCTTCCCTCCCTGAGCACAAACGCCTTTCCCCCTGTGAACGCTGCCTGTGATGTCCATTTTCACATGTGCACGTATACATACATGCTTCCGACACCTGTATTTTCTCCAGCATGCCCACAGAAAATTGTTTTTGGACTTAGAGGAAGCTCAGGTTACAGTCTCTTGCTCTCACCCACAGACTCTTCTCAAGGGTCTCTCAAGAATTGCCAAGCAGACAGCTCATCTCTTTGTGGCTGGGCTCCTCGGCTCCCACGGTTATAATTAGGCTGCGCTTCCAGCACAGCAGGAGACCCTTATCTGGCACAGCTCCTGCCAAGAGCTCTCCAGAACTTGGTGCCTCCTCACTCATTTGCCAGCACCCAAGACCAGAGCAGAGGGGCTGATGGTGGCAGGAGAGTGTGGATGGAATGGAAGAGAAAGGGCCTGGGAACTTCAGATGCTCAGATCCCTGAGGACTCCACGTTCCTGGGAAATTGAGGGCTCTGAAGCTAACAAGTCTAGGATACTTTCCTAGGCCTGAGACACTCGTGGGCGAGCAGAACACTCATTTGTTCCACAGTTCAATCCTTTCCACTTGAAGCAGGAAAGAGAAAGAGCACCTGGCCCTTAGTGTTTCGGTGCCTTAAGCATGTGGAAGGGTCTGTGTGTGTGTGTGTGTGTGTGTGTGTGTGTGTGTGTGTGTGTAGGGGTGGGGAGAGAGTGGGGGGCTGGCTGCTTGTGGTAAGTGAGAGAAAGAAGTGAATGTGGTGTATGTATAGGTATGAGACTCTGTGTGCATGTGAGTGTGTGTGCG
>NW_011888907.1:2316384-2317474 GCF_000151845.1 Pteropus vampyrus | reverse complement strand
GTGTGTGTGTGTGTGTGTGTGTGTGTGTAGGGGTGGGGAGAGAGTGGGGGGCTGGCTGCTTGTGGTAAGTGAGAGAAAGAAGTGAATGTGGTGTAAGCATGTGGAAGGGTCTGTGTGTGTGTGTGTGTGTGTGTGTGTGTGTGTGTGTAGGGGTGGGGAGAAAGTGGGGGGCTGGCTGCTTGTGGTAAGTGAGAGAAAGAAGTGAATGTGGTGTATGTATAGGTATGAGACTCTGTGTGCATGTGAGTGTGTGTGCGCGTGTGTTACTTTGGCTGAATTGCATGTCCAGGATTGATCCTGATGACCTATGGCTTCAGGGGGCCACTTACATTCTGGGGTTCATCATCCCCCTCTCTATCCACATGACATGTGACATACTCCTTCAGTGAAACATTCCAAACCTCTAACTGCATCACTGTCCTTGCAACCAGTGCAGACAGAACCCATCTCCAAAGTTCCAGACGGCCAAGTTCAGTGGTCCTGCTCCAGCTGTCAAACCCTCTGTATGGGGTCAGGATTCTTCCAGTCTCACACACACCTCTGGCTCCATCTTCGATATTAGTTGTCCCCCAACCCAACACTTATGTCTATCAAGATCAGATTCGGGGCTGGGAGAAGATAAACCCTGCCTGCAGAAGACCAAGACAAAGACAGGACAGACGTACCATTCTCTCCTTTGGGCTGGGATCAGCCAGCAGCACCCACCCTGGCAGAGGGGAGACCTTGACAGCTACGTGCAGAGACAAAGACACCTAGACAGACCTGGCACAGACAAAGACCGACAGACTCGCGGACGCGCCGCACGCCGCGGGCAGCGCGGTGTCCCCGGAGCCTGGGCGCCCTCCGCGGCAGCAGACCCTTCTGGGAGGGAGCGAGACCCCTCGTCCACCGCATCTTACCTGCCCCCTGCGCCTCGGGCTGACTGGAGAATATTTTTCAGTGTGTTTGCAATGTGTTCTCGTCTCTCTTTTTCCAGAGCTGCCGGGTGACTCTGGATCGCCAGACAAGGCGGGCAGAGAAACTTTCGGCCGCTCCGCCCGCGCGCTGCCCGCCACCCGCCCGCTCGCGGCGCGCCGGCCTCTGTGCGGGG
>NW_011888907.1:2305907-2307993 GCF_000151845.1 Pteropus vampyrus | reverse complement strand
GCGGCCGGCAGCCTCACCCTCGCGGCTCCGAGGCCTTTGTTTCTGGCTGACAGCTGGGACTGCTCGCGCCCTCCCAGCTCCTCTGCGTCCGCCGCGATCCTCCATCTCTCCGCTCTCAATTCCAGCAAACCCCGCCGGGCGGCCCTGCCTGCTCAGTCTTTCTCTCCCAACCCCTCTCTCTTCCTCTGACTGTTCTCATCTTCCGTTTTTCCTTTTATTACCTGCGCTCCGTTCTTACTCCTTCGTTTCCTTTATTCGTTCTTTCTCTTTCTTCTTTTATCCGTATTTCCCCCTTCTTTATCATCTTTTCTTCTTATTCACCGTTTCCTTTTTCCAGTAATGTTTCCGCACTCCAACCCCCAAGCCCCGCAAAAAGGCTGGGTTTCTAGGTTCAAAGACCTAACCAGCAGCCTAGTGAGGGGCATCGCTTCGCCATGTCGGGGTTACAGAGGGGACCCAGAGCCCTGGCATTCCCACTCCCAAGACATTTCAAAGGCAAACTTTTCCCGCTCCCTCCCAGGTATTGAGTTTCGGGGAAAAGCTGGGGCCTGTTTCAAGTTTATAGCTATTAATCTTACCCGGTACCTTTCTTACACTATCATTTACCACACTCACTTTCAACTTCTAGCAATTGAGCTAAGAGGAAAACCAAGTTTACGAGCTTTGGTCGGACAGTTAAATGGGGTGCCAGGTGTTTACATGAGGCTCTTGTTCTGAGGGTGCACTGAGGCTAATCCTCTAAAACTCAGGCATAGCTCTGCCAAGGGAGCATTAACCTCAGCCGAAAAAGTGTGTGTGTGTGTGTGTGTGTGTAGGGCCGAGGATGGAGGTGGCTGACCTCTGATTATAAGTAGAATAGAAGATGACCGCGACACCATTTTGTTTCTGCCACCCCTCTGCTCAATATCCTGTAGAGTATCCTCACTACCTTCAGATCTTGGCCCTGATGACTCCAAGTCTCAATTCCAGGCTTCCTGGAAGGCAGCACAGCATGGGAGGTGAGAGTACAGACAGGCTCTGCTACTTGTCATCTGTGTGACCCCTGAACAGTGCCTTAACCTCCTTATATATCAGTTTTTTTTTCATTTATAAAATGGGGGTGATGATTCTTATTCATACCTTCTCTGACCACCCCAGGCGGAATGATGGCTCCATTCTCTAAAGCCCCATGTTTCCCGTGTCCCATCTAGTGACATGGCATATGTATGCTTGCTTGCGTGGTGGCTATGACTGCAAGTCTGTCTCCCTAGAGTGTGAGTGGTCTGGGGTCAGGGACTTGACTCTACATCTATCTCCAGAGATAGATGTGGCGCCTCATAGGTGGGAGTTTCTCAGGAATATTTGCTGAATGGGTTAATATAGATCAAATCTTTCAGCTCCTTAAATAAAGGGTAGACTCTTGGTAGGTAGAGTAAGTGATCAGTTGGGCTCCAGGCTTCAGTCAAACTCATTTTTGCATCTTCAGATGTGAAATTCTGTGGAAGGGGCAAAAGAGTCCTGGAGGCCTGCTGCTTCTGCTTCTGGCCCTACCAATGACAATTTAAATGCTCTTGGGCAAGCCATGTCCCTTGGCTAGGCCTCAGTTTCCTCATCTGCAAAGTGGATAGTCTGGATGAGACTCTCCTCCAGCAGCGGCATGCTGTGGTTCTGTCAGAGACATTCTAGGTAGAAGATAGGGCATGACATGCGGCCCTCTTATAATGACTGAGTTAGGCATAGGGTGTGGGCGGCGTGTTGGTGTGTGTGCGAGGGGTGGAATCTGGACCAGTATGGAACAGCAGAAACACTTGGTACAAGGGAGAAGGGGTGTGTGGACAGTGGAAGTAGAAGTAAGGAAGCAGAATGTGGGGAGGAGAGTTGTGATGGTATAGCCTGTGGTGCTCTGTGTGTGTGTGTGTGTGTGTGTGTGTGTTCATGAAAGCTTCAGGGATGTGGTCTCCAGAAGTACAAAGCCATAATTAGCTCCCTGATTCAGCTGTTGGGTATGGTAATGCAGTGACTGGGTGTGTCTGCCACCAAAACCCCTGGTGAGATTTTCAGTGTGGCTCCTCTTCCTTTGTCTAAAGCAAGAGTGCTGCCCTCCCTG
>NW_011888907.1:2298364-2305857 GCF_000151845.1 Pteropus vampyrus | reverse complement strand
TTTTTTTTTCATTTATAAAATGGGGGTGATGATTCTTATTCATACCTTCTCTGACCACCCCAGGCGGAATGATGGCTCCATTCTCTAAAGCCCCATGTTTCCCGTGTCCCATCTAGTGACATGGCATATGTATGCTTGCTTGCGTGGTGGCTATGACTGCAAGTCTGTCTCCCTAGAGTGTGAGTGGTCTGGGGTCAGGGACTTGACTCTACATCTATCTCCAGAGATAGATGTGGCGCCTCATAGGTGGGAGTTTCTCAGGAATATTTGCTGAATGGGTTAATATAGATCAAATCTTTCAGCTCCTTAAATAAAGGGTAGACTCTTGGTAGGTAGAGTAAGTGATCAGTTGGGCTCCAGGCTTCAGTCAAACTCATTTTTGCATCTTCAGATGTGAAATTCTGTGGAAGGGGCAAAAGAGTCCTGGAGGCCTGCTGCTTCTGCTTCTGGCCCTACCAATGACAATTTAAATGCTCTTGGGCAAGCCATGTCCCTTGGCTAGGCCTCAGTTTCCTCATCTGCAAAGTGGATAGTCTGGATGAGACTCTCCTCCAGCAGCGGCATGCTGTGGTTCTGTCAGAGACATTCTAGGTAGAAGATAGGGCATGACATGCGGCCCTCTTATAATGACTGAGTTAGGCATAGGGTGTGGGCGGCGTGTTGGTGTGTGTGCGAGGGGTGGAATCTGGACCAGTATGGAACAGCAGAAACACTTGGTACAAGGGAGAAGGGGTGTGTGGACAGTGGAAGTAGAAGTAAGGAAGCAGAATGTGGGGAGGAGAGTTGTGATGGTATAGCCTGTGGTGCTCTGTGTGTGTGTGTGTGTGTGTGTGTGTGTTCATGAAAGCTTCAGGGATGTGGTCTCCAGAAGTACAAAGCCATAATTAGCTCCCTGATTCAGCTGTTGGGTATGGTAATGCAGTGACTGGGTGTGTCTGCCACCAAAACCCCTGGTGAGATTTTCAGTGTGGCTCCTCTTCCTTTGTCTAAAGCAAGAGTGCTGCCCTCCCTGGGCCCGAGTTTCCCATTTGGATCTCTGTGTTACTCAGGCTCTCCCTCGTCTGAGCTGAGTCTAGAAAGCAGGGTCACAAAGCACGTTCTTATAAAAATAAATGTCTTGCCATCCTCATCTACTCATCACCCGAGATTCAAGTAGCTCACTGTCCTGGCTTTTCATTCTCTTCTGCATCTCTAGGACCTAAGATTGGCCATAGAGGGCCAGGCTCGTGGACCAGTTAACCCAGCAGCTTGCGTGGATTAGAAACACCTCTACCTTTTACAGTGGACTTTCACTGTCACAATTTAAATAATTGCCTGCCTTCTTTTTTGTCTTCGACTCTTCCAGAAGTTGCTCATTCAAGACCACATCTTTCTTATTCAGCATTGAATCCCCAGCACATAGTTGATATGTGGCAAGCACTCAAAAAATCCTTGAATGAATTCTATGCAGGGGGACAGAATGGTGTTGCAGAGAAAGGAATGGACTCACATATAGAAGATCCACATCTACTCCCACATCTTCAAACATGTGGTCTTGTCACAGCCTTTTTGAGACTCGGTTTGCTCCTTGGCAAAATGGGCCCAATAACATTTGTCCTATCTATCTTGTGGCAACAATGCAAAGGTGAAAGGAATTAATGGCTTGAAGGTGGTAAGAAAAGTAAAAAATGTCAGATAATTGTTAAATGTTATTTCAAGTCTAAGAATCCAGGGCCTTATGTTGAGAGCTAAGAAAGGCTGACAATATTTAACTGAGGCTAGGTAATCTCCAGAAGTAGATGAGAAAGTATTATAATGCTAGATCATTGAAAAAAACTTCAGGGGTCAACAGGCTACTGCTACTCCATCTATCTCCCAGCTACCCCAGGAAAGTACAGGAAGGCTGCTTGTCCTGAAGGCCGAACCAATGCCTTGTTACCTTAGAGGATGCCCACCAGCTCTTCCGGAGTTGCCGGGATATGCAGCTCTGATAACCAGAATTTATCTTTCTTACCTGTACGTCCCTGGGCGCCTCGTGCCTCTTGTCTCTGGGCTTCTTCAGTTAACTCTCCTTCCTTGACTCCTCTGAGTATTGAATGAGATAAAAGGCAAGTAGTGTCTCTCCTTTCTGAGAAAGTACTACATGACTTCAAGAAATTGTTTATCATTATCACTATCCTTTTCATCGTCAGTAGCATGCTTATCTGTAACTTAACCTGTATTCAGGTTTAGGCGACCTGAGAAGTTTCAGAGGGAACAGACGCTTAGGTGCGCTGGGGAAACCTTGCTGATCTCAGAGTTCCTGTCCAAGGATGACTCATCCCCAGTAACATGCCCAAGGTGCCTTAGGAAATAAGTCCACCCCACTCTTTCATGGAATGAAACTGAGTCAAAGAGCAAGAGAAGAAATGGGCCTAGTTCACTGGAGCTGGGACCCCAGGTCTCTACGGCATGCATCCTATACCTGCCTCAGAAACTGTAACCGATGCATTGCCTCAGCATGGTTTAGTTTGGGCAGTGTAGATGACAGGCGGGCAGCCTTCTGCTGAGCAGAGAACAGTGAACCAGCCACCTTGGCTAATGCAAAACCAGGGCCCAAGTGGCACTACCCAGCTTCTAGTTCAAATAGACTGCTGGACCACCAGCTAACGAGGCTCATGTGACAATCGTTTAGCAAACCTTTCAATGTAAATATGGGGTTGAACTAAATGACAAAGGAATGAGAAGGAATTATTCTGATTTGTCTCCCTTAACCCCAAGCACCATTTTCAAAAGGATACAATAAGGTATTTGTAATCCAACATCATAACTCTGAAAGGTCCTGACCTGTCACCTGTTTTGGAATCTATCTCTTCTGCGGTTTTGAGGAGTTTGTCTAAAGCTGTGAATCAGAAAGGTGTTTCTACTTACAATGAACAACAAAGCCTGCATCAAACTGGCTTAAACAATAGAAAAAAAAAATCTCATTCATTAATAAGTTAAGAGATCGGCTCCAAAGTATGAAGTTACTTCATACCTTGGCTTCACCGTGTCATCAGAGATCAGGTATTTCCACCTCTCTCTCCTGATGTCACCAGAGCACAGGGTCTGCCTTCATGACTGCATGTGGGATCGATTGGCCCAATTCTCACACCCAGAACCAGTAATAGGCTGAGGAATAAGCGACCTTTGTTCCTGCATCTCTTTCTTAAGATCAAGATGACATTTCCTGGAAGGCTCCCGGATGACTCTAGACAGACTCGGCAACGTCGTCTGACATTACTGGCAAACTCAAGGAGCTTACCGTGGTTGGCTTTGACCAGTTGCTTGGGGTGCAATAGATATTAGGACATTCCTGTATATCTCATTTTTGTCTTCATGGAGAAAGGAGAAAGCCGTGGAGAAAAATAGTCGTTGTTGCCTATTATACACCACATTTTTGCTGGACATTTTTATCTCTAGTATCTTATTTAATAATCATAGAAAACGTTATTTCTATTTTCCAAATGAAGAAACTGAAGCTCAGAGTATTTAAATAATGTGCCCCAAATTCCACCACTGGAGGAGAAAGGACTGGCGTGCAGGACCCTCCGAAGCCTTTGCTGTCTCTGCTGTTCCAGCTGTCTCTCTAGAGTTGACTCTTCTCAGCTCTCCCCAAGGCTAGAGACCCCCCAAACTGAACCGGAGCCTGCCAGGACCCCTGTAAGCACGAGACACAGAATAGCTTTCCCTGCATCATCAAGTTTAACTTTCTTTGCTTAGCTCTCAAACGCCTCTATAATGAGCCTCCATCCATTTCTACTCGTTCCCCCTTTCCCCTTCTTCCCCAACATGTCTCCATGTTCCGAGCTGCCTCCCCACTTCCTTCAAGGCCACGTCCTCGTCCATGCCCTTGCCTTCTTTCAAGCCAGAAGGGAAGTGTCTTTGAAGGCCCTTTCCAAGCCCTGACCCAGCCCTCCTGGATCCCCCATCCCCACCCCAACGTCGTCCCATCGGATAGCACATCCTTCATTGTGCGCTTTGTAATCTGTGTTTTACCATTTCAGGTAAATGAATCCCATTTTCCTACTAGATTTTTAAGTGCTCAGCTTCATACTTGGCACGTGATAGACACTCAACAAATATTTAATGACTAGATGAGGGCAGAGGCCCCCTCTTATTTTTCGATATCCCTAGTAATACTTGGCCTGCTGCTGAGTGCATGGGTGGTGACTAATGGACTAGTTGACTTTGGGCTAATTTCTCCCCAGGGCTGAGGAACGGCATGCAGACAAAGAAGTTGGCATGACCTTTGTCAGTTCCGAGGGAGGTCTTTGGCAAATGGGCCCTGTCAAGCTCACATTTGCTTGTAGCCTTAAACTCATTTAAGCAAATAGAGCACATGAGACCAGGACTCCTGGTAAATCGTTTAGTTCCCCCATGGGGAATGTTGGCGTGCTCATTTCCTCCCCCAAGGGGTGGGGGTGGGGGGGGGACAAATAGCAGAGGATTTTAAGACCCTGTGTGTTAAAATTTAATTTACATGTTGATTCAGTCACTTTTCAGTAAGCCGTGCTAGACTGAAAGGCCCATGCTGTCCCCTAAGAGTTGGTGGGATCAGAGACTGGCCATCTGGGATGAGGGACTGCCCTGGACTTGAGCTCTTACTGTCCTGCTTGGCTTTCTAATTGAATCCTCCAGGTCACTGTACCTCTCAAGTAGCACAGCCATTCTCTCCACATGTCGCCTGGAATTAACCTCACTCCCTTTACTTAGCGCATCGGTCTCGAGGTGTTGACCACATACTCTGCTTTATTTCCGGACTGAGTGTAGTCTTTATGAAAAGGCCCCAGTCTCATCATGGGCAAACGTGGAAGAGGAGCGGGGGCGCCGATGGTTACACCAGGTAGTCTCTGAGGCCTCTTCCAGCATTTTCTGGCTCTTTTTAGCTGAGACTAAAAGCTCCTGACTCTTTTTTAGCTGGAAGCTCCCTGGGAGCAGCACAGAAGGACTGTTGCAGCAGCTGGGTGAGCATGTCGTTCAGAAGAGGCTTATGGTAAACTTAGAGGAATTTTCCCTTCGGAGTAAAATCGAGGCAAAATGTGAAATGGCATAGTTAGGTCGAGGTTTCCTAGTGCTGGAGCCTACCTCCCTTGTTGCTGTGAGAGTTTGACGAGTTGGTACTTGTGATGTGGGTGGCTCAGGACCCGTCAGATAAAGAACCCCCGAAACTGTTGTTCCTTTGCCATCTCCTCTCCCCCGATCACAGATTTGGAGCCTTTTCTACCCTAAATCTTCTTATTGGAAATGGCCTGGTGATTTGGCCTGAAGGCGACTCAGCAAGGAGTCTTGATGAAAAACAAACAAACAAACAAACAAAACAGCAGTTTGAGTCTGTAGACGGGATGTGAGACTTGGGTTTTAAATTTGACTCTGCCCTTAGTAGCTGTGCGACCTTGGCCAAGTCTCTTGCCCACATATCCCCATTTTCTGGCACTTGTGAGTGATATTAACGATATAATTCCACAGGCAGGGACACAGGAAGACGTATAGAGCAGATTAAATGACATTTACTACAGTTTTTGAGGATACTGCGACTACAATAAAATAGAGCCCTTCACAGTAAGGTGTGTATGACAGTGATAGCTTAATATTGCTTCCTTCCCACCTCCACCCCTAAACCCCTTCCCTAAGGTCTTTGAATTTTATCAAATAAATAAGCTAAATGAATGAGGTAAGAATGAATCTTTTGACACCAGCAGTGGGCAGAGGAGGTACTGAGAGGGCAGTGGAATGTCATCCTGCTTTTGAGATCCCTGGGTTGGGTCCTGAGCAGAGCTGGAATGCTGAGTGCAGAAGAGCTAGCTCGAAGTCAGGGGGAGGCAGCGGGGAACCCATCCAAAATGGCAGCTTGAGAGGAAGTTGCCGGCTGCCTGTTCTGGAACCTCTCAGAGCAGTGTTTAGAATATTCTCTCTCATTAATCCTATTTAAAGCCAGGCTGCTGAGAGGGGAGGCGGGGAGTCCTGTTTCAACTTGCAGTGATGAGGTTCCCTGTGCTGCAGGGCTGAGCCCAGCACTGGAAGGGGGGAAGGTGGCTTTCTGGGACCACCGTGGCTGCCCCACACGGCCTCTTAGAAGAGCTTCTGAGGCGTCCCCTCCTCTTAAACCTGCATTTTACAGGCCTGTGCCCCGCCGGCACTAACCTGTGTTGAGGGAGAGGCTGCTGGCTCAGAAGGCAAGAGGTGTGGGCGAGCGGACAGGCTGGCTTTGCTGGTAAGGAAGGGGTGCTGGAGAGTGAGGAACTCTTAGCTGAGGTGCAGGTTGGGGAGGGAGGGACATGAAAGAGGGGGCTCTTGTGCAAGAGTGTTTCTGGGAAAGTCCCTCTCCCTCTGGGCACGGGGAGGTCTCTAGCTGCTTTAAAAGCGAAGAACACACATCCTCAGCTTCTCTCTTTGGGATTCTCACAGAAGAGCCAGGTCTAGGGCCTTCCGGGCCCTGAAGGGGGAGAGTGGACAGTGTTTATCTATGGCATTGTTTCTGGGAGACCAAAACAAGGCTTCCTAAATCTATCCCTATCAATGGGAGTCGATGCCTGAGATTCATCTAGGGTGAGATGAAATCTTCTAGTGTTGTCCAAAGACCAGAGTTCACGTGTCGCTCTGACATTTACCAGCTTCATGACCACGGATGTCATTTAACCTCAGCTGATTTGCTGTATAGTGGAGAGACATTGCTCCCCCCGCCTCGGTTTGTCATACATGTCTCGCTGGGTTGTCATCCAGATCAAATCAGGTGACAAGGTGCAAGTTTTTTTCGATTGCAAGTCACTGTATGCGCATGGCAGGGTCACCCCCCTCATGCAGACATTGAGCTCCTAGTTTATACTCACTTTCTAATATTCTGATAAGCTTTAAGAGCCAAACACTGGAATTTCACAACAGAGACAAGCTTGCTCTCCTAGTTACTTCCTCTTGTTCTGAGGACACTTTCTTTGCCTGGGCTTTTTTTTTTCTTTTCTTTTCTTTTTTTCTGGATTGTCTGAGAAGGTGCCATGATAAAGGTCAGAAACTTTCCTAGCAAGGCTGGCCAGTGGTCGAAGGCTCTGCATGCCACCACGATCATGAGGGTGGGTTGGAGTAGAATCAACCCAGAGGGGAGGCAGAATAATCCGACAGTGTCTGGAGATTTAGTACCAAGAGTAATGTGTCAAGAGGAAGCCAAATTTGTAAGTTCAGGCCCAGCACTGATGGGGCCAAGAGACCTTTGTAAAGGCACGTAATTGTTTCACATCTTAGTTTCTCCTCTCTGTAAAATGGGGATAATCAAATCCATCTCCTGTTTCCATTTGGCTTGCATGAGGGTGACAGGGGGTTGGGAATGAAAGGCTGCAAATGTAAGGTAATTTGGACCCCGGGGACCATCACGCTGTCCTTGATAAACGCCCATTTGGCGGTGTTCTCATTGCCTTGAAGCACAGCCAGCCTCACTATGATTTGCATTAAACTCCCACAATGCCAGGCACCATTCTCATTGCCTTGAAAGCAGTAAAGCAGTT
>NW_011888907.1:2277887-2298314 GCF_000151845.1 Pteropus vampyrus | reverse complement strand
CCCCGCCGGCACTAACCTGTGTTGAGGGAGAGGCTGCTGGCTCAGAAGGCAAGAGGTGTGGGCGAGCGGACAGGCTGGCTTTGCTGGTAAGGAAGGGGTGCTGGAGAGTGAGGAACTCTTAGCTGAGGTGCAGGTTGGGGAGGGAGGGACATGAAAGAGGGGGCTCTTGTGCAAGAGTGTTTCTGGGAAAGTCCCTCTCCCTCTGGGCACGGGGAGGTCTCTAGCTGCTTTAAAAGCGAAGAACACACATCCTCAGCTTCTCTCTTTGGGATTCTCATAGAAGAGCCAGGTCTAGGGCCTTCCGGGCCCTGAAGGGGGAGAGTGGACAGTGTTTATCTATGGCATTGTTTCTGGGAGACCAAAACAAGGCTTCTTAAATCTATCCCTATCAATGGGAGTCGATGCCTGAGATTCATCTAGGGTGAGATGAAATCTTCTAGTGTTGTCCAAAGACCAGAGTTCACGTGTCGCTCTGACATTTACCAGCTTCATGACCACGGATGTCATTTAACCTCAGCTGATTTGCTGTATAGTGGAGAGACATTGCTCCCCCCGCCTCGGTTTGTCATACATGTCTCGCTGGGTTGTCATCCAGATCAAATCAGGTGACAAGGTGCAAGTTTTTTTCGATTGCAAGTCACTGTATGCGCATGGCAGGGTCACCCCCCTCATGCAGACATTGAGCTCCTAGTTTATACTCACTTTCTAATATTCTGATAAGCTTTAAGAGCCAAACACTGGAATTTCACAACAGAGACAAGCTTGCTCTCCTAGTTACTTCCTCTTGTTCTGAGGACACTTTCTTTGCCTGGGCTTTTTTTTTTCTTTTCTTTTCTTTTTTTCTGGATTGTCTGAGAAGGTGCCATGATAAAGGTCAGAAACTTTCCTAGCAAGGCTGGCCAGTGGTCGAAGGCTCTGCATGCCACCACGATCATGAGGGTGGGTTGGAGTAGAATCAACCCAGAGGGGAGGCAGAATAATCCGACAGTGTCTGGAGATTTAGTACCAAGAGTAATGTGTCAAGAGGAAGCCAAATTTGTAAGTTCAGGCCCAGCACTGATGGGGCCAAGAGACCTTTGTAAAGGCACGTAATTGTTTCACATCTTAGTTTCTCCTCTCTGTAAAATGGGGATAATCAAATCCATCTCCTGTTTCCATTTGGCTTGCATGAGGGTGACAGGGGGTTGGGAATGAAAGGCTGCAAATGTAAGGTAATTTGGACCCCGGGGACCATCACGCTGTCCTTGATAAACGCCCATTTGGCGGTGTTCTCATTGCCTTGAAGCACAGCCAGCCTCACTATGATTTGCATTAAACTCCCACAATGCCAGGCACCATTCTCATTGCCTTGAAAGCAGTAAAGCAGTTGGACAGAATATGCTATTTTAGGACTTAAAACTGAAAAGAAAAAAAAAATCAATGTGAGCATAAAAGGATAATTTAACAAGATTGTACTCATGAAAAAAGGGGAGAGACATTTTGTGTTAACTTCCAGTCAGGTGGAACTGGACTTTTATGTACTGAGTGAAATCACCACAACTAAAAAAAAATAAGTTAACAGCCCTATTATCACCAGGCAGGGAAAGAGAGAGGTGCAAACTATCTCTAAGACGTCTAGGGGGAATTGGGGAAAAACTCTTGTTTTAGGCTGACAGAATCTTGGCCTGGACACCAGAAGACATGGCCCTTCAAAATTTCCTTTTCTTTCTCCAGAGCAGAGACTAAAGATATTTGTAGAGCACTTTATATTTTTGATGTCCAAATGTGGTCTCATTTGATCTTGCCAACCTTTTAATGTAGGGAGGGCAGGTATTTATTATCCCATTTAGCAGATGAGAAAACTGAGGCTCGGTAAGATTAAGTCACACACTTCACAAGTCGTAGAAGCAGGCAGAAACCACTTCTTTCTTTGGTTCACATTCTTAACGTCTAAACTGAACCACTCAGCCTATAATTAGAATTTCATAGAATTTGACAGGGCTAAAAGTCATCCTGCCAACATCTCACTCAACGCAAGAATCCTCACACTACAACACATATAGAAGGTGATTATCCAACTCTGCTTGACGATTTATGTTAACAGAACTCACTACTTTATGAGACAAACCATTCTATGTTTGACATCTGTAAATGTTGGGAAGTTTGGCGAAATTAAAATGAAAATCTCTCTCCCGGTAACGTGTGCCTATCATTTAATGGGTCATGAAAAGTTGAAACTTAACAGATTGGGAATGATGACATGAAAGCTCAGGCTGCTATGGGTTGGGGAGTGAGCCCAGGGCTCTCACTAGGAGTTAGGTCCTCATGTGCTGACCACACCATGCTCATTCCACTCAAGTGAGCAACCCAAACAAGCCGACTCCCTCTTTCAATGGAAAATCTTGCACATATTCAAAAACCACAATTGAATCCACTTGCGTTTCCTGCTTTCCAAATTGAATGTTGCCATTTTACTTCACCATTACTCATAGGATGCAATTTTCTCATTTATTCATCAAGTATTTCAAGAGAACCAACCATGCTCATTACTGTGCTGGGTGCTAGGAACAGAGCAGTGAATAGGACAGATATGTACTTGTCTCCATGAAGCTTATAGTCTGGTAGGGAACATGGTCATTGAACAAATAAAATGACGTGTAGTGAATGCAATGCTAGAGGAGGCAAGGTGCCATACGAGATACAGGGCTGTCTGGGAACTATGTTGGCGGAGGCCACATAATCTGTGCTGTCACTAGCCATCCTTGTTGTTGTGTGTCTATACTCTGTCTAGTCAGAGCCATTCTTCTCTCTCTCTCTCCCTCCCTCTCTTTCTCTCTACCTCTCTCTTCCTCCACCCTTCTCTCTCTCTCCACTAAATCTCTGTTAAGACAAGCTAAGACTGAGTGAGTTTGCTTTTCACGAGATGCATTGCATTGCTGGCTTTTAATAGATTAAGGCTTCCTCAAATCTACACAACCTCCTGTCCAGACAGACTTGATTAATTTTTTAAATTGAAATGAAGCAACTCACGATTTACTCAAATTACATTTCATCTTTTTGGTTTGAGCCCAGGATTCTAGTCTGTAATCATCTTTTCTTGTCTCTGTTTCTATTAACAAAGCTATGCTTGCAAGAACTAGAAACATACTGAGGTTTTCTCAGTCTATGAGAGTTTATACGAAGGACAAGGAAAGCTTCTGCAGACCCCCGTGAGGGCTCTCGGAGGAGGGGAGAAGAGGTGACCACGGCAGCTGCAAAAGGAGAACCACCCGGGGGGATCGGTCTGACACTTACACATTCTCTCCTCCATTTCTCTTTCCTACTCCCCTCTCTATTCTTCTTCTTACTTCTGACTTTGGTTTCTTTTTGTTCTTGGTCTCTTCTTGTTGTTCTTTCTCTATTTTTCCATTTCTACTCTATTCTGTCAGCTGCATGCGCTGCTTTTGAACTCCTAGAAGGTCTGATTAAGTCAGCATCCCTCTCAGGAATCAAGTGCCTTTATGGCCTTGGTTATTTGGGTCAGGCTCTGTCCCCAGTCTCATCAGCCATGAGCGGGGCTGTGGCATCGTGTGGCAACAAGCACACTTACCTACACACAAGGAGTCTCCCAGAAGAGGGGTGTGGATGTGCACACCACAGAGCGCAGAATCTTAAACTCTAAACGTGCCTGAGGACCTCACTGTAATCTCCTTCCCTATATATGGGGATTTAATTCTCCTGAGTATTTGTTTTCTGTCTTCTGGGTTTCATCCACGTGTGCATCAGCTTCGGACTTGGTACCTCTCTTACAAAATGAGCGGTTTGACTTTTTCTCTTCACGTGTGTGCTGAAAGCAAGGATCATGATCCCAACCACTTGTCTCTTGAACTGGAGAAGATTTGTTACTTTTCATCTAAATGATGCTTGTTACAAGAGGAATGTCTGATGCATCAATGAAGATAATTGTCCACATTTGTGGTGGAATGGGCAGTCATTGAGTTCCTCTTTTTGTCATTAAAACTAGCTTTGGAAGGGCAACAGGGAAAGGAGACTCAGAGGCTGGTTCTCTGAGGGGTAGAGACATGCACATTTATGGCCTCTGCGGTCAGCCATTCCAACGCTTTGGGGGAGCTTTATAGGTTCTGCAGAACTTAAGGGCTGCCATTCAAAATGGTACCTGACCAGGTATTCGTTGGCTACTGGCTACCTCAAACAGGGACTATAATTATTCCTCCAGTTGTTAGTAAGCAAAGAATGAAGACGAAGTCAACTAGTGGTTGGCCTTCATAAATTCTGAGCTTATATGTCATCGACATTACAGCACATATTAAGATCAATAAGGCAAGAGAGGTCCTTTACGTATGTATGACATTTAAGTCTTATCTAAGGATAAATGTGTCTGTGGGGTCAATATACTCCTATTGTTTATATTGTCATTTTCAAAGTGTGGGAACTTATTAGACGTGCAAATTCTCAGACACCACCCCCAGCTGCTGAATCAGAAACAGGTTGGGGGCCACCAATCTGTGTTTTAACAAGTGGCTTTGATACACACTCTAGTTTGTGAATCACTGCTTTCAGTCTGAGAACCAGGACCATTTTTATTTTTGCAAATATTACTAAGCAATGTAAAGGTCAAGATAGATGTACATTCTAGACATTTATAATGGTAAATAATAAGATTATATGTACATATGTACATATTGTATGTATATATATTTAATATCTTATATTAAATATACATATGTACATATGAAATAATTTTATAAAATATAAAAATCCATATTGATATAAATAATGTACATATGTAATATACATTTCATATGTACATTATTTATATCAATATAATAAATGTATTATAATAAATGTATTATATTGATATAAATAATATAAATGTATATTTCATATGTACATTATTTATATCAATATACATTTCATATGTACATTATATATCAATATGGATTTTTATATTTTATAAAATTATTTTTCACAATATATGGAGATACGTTATGAAATGTAATATATATTTTTATTTATAAGATTTATAAAAATTATATTTTGTATATTTTGCACACGTGTGTGCATATACATATGTGAAATAAGCCTTATGAACTACTATGCAATTTGACGATGATGTTCTTTTGGGTATTTAAATAGCACCATCCTTTTCTTCTTTGCATTCACAACCAATCGTCAATAAGACAAAGAAAAAGCGGATGTGGTTGAAAAATCATCACACCACCTTTATTATTAACAAAGACCATACTGGAGAATGTGGATTCAGTCAGTGGACAAACGCGTTTCTTAATATACCGAGAAACGCTCTTGTGGGGAGATAGAGAGAAATCAGGAATGCTACACTTCTCATCAAGAAAGGAGACGAAGTATTTCCCTCTAACCGCCCTGGATGTTTAACCCACATGGTTTAGTCCTTAAGTCAAGAGTCAACCAAGACTATGGCCCTTCCGCACCCCCGCAGGGCTGAGATCGACACTAAGTCAGTGCCATTGTGCTTCCCGCTCCGTACCCACTTCCCAGGACCCGCTGTGGCTTCTTTGAGTATCTTCCTGGGACCTCTGCAGGGCAGTTGAGAGTTTTATCCTGGAAAGCTCTGAAATGGGTCAGAACAGTTCACTAATTAAATAAAACCAAGACTTCTCTATCCCCCTGGTTGAAAACTGACTCCCGTTTCCATCCCAAATTATGTCTAGCCACTTTTTCCAACATAGCATATCAGGTCCCTCAATGAAACTAAATGACCCATTAAGTTCCTTCAATTATAAATATATAAATTAGACAATTCTATAATAAAAATGTCAACAATTTAGGAATGCCCCAGATTTGAATATAAATGTCCCTTATTATCAAATTCCCAGGGAGAAATTAAAGTTCAAAGAATCAATTTCTTTGCCAAGTCAAAGTTCAAAGAAGCTAATCTCCATAATCAAATTCACTTGCTTTTATGAGTTCAAGTTTGAGGAAATTAAAGTCTGAAATTAATCCTATTCCATTTCTCACCATGTGGAGACTCAGCCAGAGCACTTCCTGATGATTGGGTGGAACTGAGGTCCCTTCAGCAGCTGCATCCTGGACTCTCACTGGATGGTCAATTCCTTTAGGGCCTCAGGAGTTTGATTAATCCAATACCAAGCCTCAAACGCCTCACTTTTAAGGAGCTTGATTCGTTGATGGACCACATAGCTTATCACAGTACAGATGTCATAGATCCCCACACCTCTGTCAAAGACTCTCTCTTTGGCCAAACTCTAAGCAGGCTCCTCTGAGCTCTTTTCAACTAGGCCAGTCCCTTGGGCATGTTCTCTAGAGTTCAATTTTAGCAAGAATCCTGCTAAGTCAGTTCAGCCAGAACCCCCCTCCTTGATACCTGATTACCCTAGATATCTAATCAGGTTCCCCATCCTTCATCATCCCCCAGGTAATATCTGATCACCTTGGTCAGCCTTCAGCAAGACTCCTGTTAGGATAATTTAACCTAAATCTCCCTTAACTCCTGATGTTTCCTCTTAATAATTTTCCATCTACTGACCCACCGCCCTGCTTCTTGGCTATAAATCCTCACTTTTCCTTGTATTCAGAATTGAGCCCAATCTGCAAAACCCCACTGCAGGGGTCCCTATACCTCTCACGATAGTCCCCCTGTCTACAGTCTGCCTTACCGTAGTCCTTCATTAAGTACTAGGAATTATATATATATATATATATATAGTGTGTGTGTGTGTGTGTGTGTGTGCGTGTGTGTGTGTATACACACATATATACATATACCTATTTTAACACTTCCAATTAACAAAACTAGTCCATCTTCAGCAGTTATCCTGGGCAAAATTACTTTCTCAAATTCCAGTATTTAGTGCAGCCCAAGGATCACTCTATCTGAGGGGAGAAGGGAAGGCAAAGAGAATCTTGCCTTCTACTTCATCAATGTCTCTCAATGATGTCAGTTGCTTGGGAACTACAGCTGATGAAATTAACCTCAACTGAAGAAATCTCCTAGTAAGAGGTGAGTTTTGGCACTATGCATTAATTTTGACACTATGCATTTACCTAAACGGGAGCAAGAATTCACCTGTGCATACTGCCCACCCTCTCTGAGAAGGACATTGAGACACTTGCTTTCTTGCAAAGCTTGCAAATTTGCATTAGCATTGTCTCTGTAGCTCTGAATTCCTGGAGTTTCAGTGTTTCATTGAGGGTGAACCCCATCTGGTAACATGGCTTCTGCTTTATCTCGTGAGCAGACATTTTTAGTTCTGGGCCACACAGGAGGATACCACCGCCTCTTGTTTTGGACTTTTTAGAACCAAGAACCTTCTGGAGAAAGTTTTCACCTCATGCCCACATTTGCTTCAGTTGGAAAATCACCCTCTGTTGATTCTGGCCAGGAGATACTTCTAAGCCTTTGCCCCTTTGGCCTAGAAAGGACCAATTCCTTCACTTTGACTTCTCAAGAAATTGTATTATCTTGATTACTAATTTCCATACATGTCTCGGATATATTCCCTCAGGGCTCAGGCACAGTGCCCAATGTCCACCTACAATAACTGTATTACCTTGCAACACACCTGCTAATACTGTCATTATTTCATTCCGTACTTGAGGATAAGCCTCATGAATACAAAATCAGTCCTTCCAGACACGCACACCTCCTTGACCCTGTTTGAAGAATAAAATTCAACTGAGTAAATTTGAAGATCTAATTGGCTGCATCCCATCTAGCAACTAGAAGGGTGGTACAGGAGTTGTATAAAAGGCTTTTACAAGGAGAAAGGTGGGTGGAGCAAGGGAGCTATTAGCAGAAGAAAAGAAAGGATTAGTTTTTAGGCCAGGACATCTTTTGGAGGGAAGAGAAGGGCAAAGACAAGGGTCTTATCATGCATATTGCCTCTTCTTCTTAGGGGGACGAGAGAGCCCATGTGACAGATTACTTCATTGGTGTTGGCCAGAAAATTCCAGACTGGTTGATTAAAATTACATTTCTGGTGAAGGTCGAAATTGCAATTCAGTCATGGGCTTTAGCATAAGTGACATCATTTTGGGCCTGTGGTTTTTCTTATTCACAACCTTAAAAGCAGAATGGACTATTTGGGGTAGAGGTGGCTCCACTAATTTGAACCTGGCACTAAATGATGAGAAGCTAGAACATTCCGTTAGAGCTCTGCAGCACACAGGGAACAGACTGCCTTGCGGTTTGAAAGGAACTGACATTGTTCTGCCCACCTGGGCCTGAAAAGCTTGAATCTCATCTCAGCCTGGCCTGTGACACGAGTCCAAGATGCTTCTGCATAGTGGATTGCAGTGGCCTGCACAGAGACTGCTGCTTCTCTCCTGAGGCCAGGATGGCCACACTGGACTGGTTAGACCGACTTGTGCCCCGGCCAACCATGTGGCGCAAGCACCTTTGCTTAAGGCAGGTATAGCCTAAGTATCATTTGCTTGCAGCTGCCCATAATTCAGTCTTGACTATGGATACAGTTACTCTCCTGTGGACAAAACAAGCATAAGCTCCTGCTCAGAGTGCAGTGTCAAAGGCCAACTAGCTAAATAATGGCAAAACCCCACAGGCTCAGTGTAATCTTTAAAAACACTTTGCTCAGCCCAAGGCCCATGCACCGTGGACCCACCAAAAGTCTTTGCCTTTGCTATTTTGGTTTGAAAGTTCAATTTCCTGGCCCATGCAACAAACGATGGGGTCTGTGAATGTGCTCAATTAACCTCTTTTTCCCTTCTCGGCTTGGATGCAGATAAAGGCAAAATTGTAAGACCCAGCATGGAGCAGAAGAGAATGGCGATTCCCTGTAGGCAGCTCACTCTCAAGAGGAAAAAGGAAAGAAGCGATCTGTGCTGAGAATACCCAGTTTAATCTCTTTAAATTCACTAATCTGATTAAATTGGGCCATTTCCCCTGGGAAATGAGAAGTAGAGAGAGACCAGGAGTGCCACACTTCCCTAAGGAAGAAGCATCTAGAGTCAGGAGGAAGTGCTTGTCCCCATCCATGTGGGAGAGGTTGCATTATATAGGAGTATAAGAGTGATATTTAATAAATCTACTATGCACATAGTTCCTAAACAAGGAGTCCATTCCTTTTTTTCTTAGTTTTTGCTCTATAGGTGTATTTAAAAAACAATAAACCCTTTACATTATTATAATTGCATTTTGTGTGCTATGTAATTCATTCTGCTTCTAAACCTTCTGCTGTTCTTATCACTGCTTAATTTGTCTCTGATATATTTAATTGTCCGAATGTTTTGCCTTAAATCTAACATCAGTGATACTTATGACTACCTCAAGCCTCATAGAGTAGCTTTTCCTTTTCAATTATGTAACCTGCTTGTCAAACAAGTTGGTAAACTGGTCAATTGATTTTCCACATGGGTGGTAAGGCATTAAATGAGAGAAAGCATAATATTTTGAACAAATGGAGCTGGGATGATTGAATATCCACACGCCAAACAACAACAACAACAACAACAACAACAATAACAACAACAACAACAATGAAACGAATTTGGACCCCTATCTCACACCATACCAAAAAAAAAAGAAACTCAAAACGGATAATAGATTTAAATGATGAGCTAAAATGGTAAAACCCTTAAAACATAGGTGTAAATCTTCATGACCTTGGATTAGGCAATGGTTTCTTAGATATGATATTTAAAGCATAAATGACAAAATAAAAAAAATAGATAAATTAAATTTTTGAAAATGATACCCTCAAGAAAGTAAAACGAAAACCCACAGAATGGGAGAAAATGTTTGCAAATGATATTTCTGATAACGGACATGAGAACATCCAGAATATATAAAGAAGTCTTACAAATAAATAATAAAAGACAACCCAATTTAAAAATAAACAAAAGATCTGAGTAGATGCTTCTCCAAAGAAGACATAGAAATGCCTCAGGAATACATGAAAAGATACTCAATATCATTAGTCATTAGAAAAATATAACAAAAATATAATGAGATACCACAACTATTAGGATGGCTGTAATCAAAAAGACAGATAATAATACATGTTGGTGAGGACGTGGGGAGGTTGGAATCTCATGCACTGCTGATGGGAAAGTAAAACGGTTCTGCTACTTTGACCAGTCTGGCAGCTTCTCAAAAAGTTATCCATAGAATTACCATATGACCCAGCGATTTCACCTCTAGTTATATACCCAAGAGAATTTGAAACTTATATTCCTCTAGAAGCTTGTACATAAATATTCATAACCCCAAAGTGGAAACAACCCAACTGTTTATCAACTGATGAATGGATAAATAAAACGTGATATATCTATACCATGGAACAGTATTCACCATAAAAAAGAATGACGTACTGAATAGGCAAATCTGCGGAGACAGAAAGAAACCGTTTCCAAAGGTTTTGTGGGGGGATGGTAGTGGGTATGAGCATACTACTTGGGGTGATGAAATTGTCTAAAATTGTTGTCATGATGGCCTCACAATTCTGTGACTATTAAAAACCACTGAGCGGGACACTTTAACTAGATGAATTGTATACCATGTGATTTGCATTTCAGTAAAGCTGTTGGGGAAAAAAACCCAACTTCGTGTGCCTCTTTAAGGCAGAAACCATGTTTCCTGTTTCTTCGTGCAGTGAATATGAGTAAAGGAGTGGGCTTCACTGATTTTACCCGTGGTTGAGTCTCACCTAACAAGGCTCGATAGCATTGAAAACGATGAGAAGGTTTCATTTCTCAATGATATTTCTGAAGACTGCACTGGGTGGAGATGGAGATCACCTCCGGCTGCTCATCTCCCTCCTTCGTAGCTTGGTGAAGGTACTTGGAGAAGGCTGGGCCCTGAAGTACTAAGAACAAGAGTCACTGCAAAGCCAGCCCCCTCCCCTCCGTGCCCACGGCTGTGGACAGTCCATCACAGCTGAATTGCACCGCAGATCTAGCCCTGTCCCTGTCAGTCCCCTCTTATTGTCACCATCGCTTGCCGTGATACGGGGCACTGTGTCCGTGCCTGTATCTACAGCTCTGCCTCGACAAGGCAGAGACCCTCCCCGAAGCTCTGAAGTGTGAGCTCTCACGGGGCTTTCTGTCAGCCCTGGCTCCCTGGGCAACCTCTGCCCAAGACTTTTGTCCACTAACACCCTCCTGTCACTGTGTGCTGAACACTGCCCCCGATGCCACCTCCAGGAAACGAACCCAGGGGCTCTCGCCATGTCGGACCCGGAGCACTGGCTCGTCTCCTCTTTTTCCTGCTTCTATCGTCACCCTCTTCACATCTCCACCCTCTTCCTAGAGTTTCTAACTTTCCTGGCAAGCTGTGTGGGGTCCACACGGACTTTGGAGGCACGCAGACCCGCATGAGTGTCTGCTCTCTTTCTCTTGTTATCTGTGTAAACTCAGAGAAGTTACTTAACTCCCCTCGGCCTCTACGTTCATCATTATTAAGTAGTGATAATTATAGCTCCCTAAACGGGGTTGGGGATAGTGGTGGTGGTGTGAAGATTAAATGAGATCATGCGACAAAAGCATTTAGCATCGTGCCTGGCCTCTGGAAAGTGGTCTGAAATTGGTAGCAGCTGTTACTATTTCCGCCTTGGGCTGGGCTGACAGTGTGGCGTGGAGGCGCCTTAGCGCCCGGGAGGCTCCACGGCCTCTGTCTGTGCTGGACTTGCAACATCTCCTCTCCCTGTCTCTATGATTTGGCAGCCCCAGAGCTCTGACAGGCAAGACGCAGCACCCCAGTCCCCAAAACGTGCAACACAGAGACTCTAGCCATCCCACGTTTGGGGCTTCTGGGTTTGTTCTCGAGATTGGGGCTGGAAGAGAGAAAGGGCTACACAGCTGCCCCCACACATATTTCTTCTGCACCTCAGGACACTCATTTACGCCCTTGGAATTATTCAAATTTGGAGAAAAGTCAGCTCTCCCTGGGGACATGTTGAAATGCATTCGTGCACTGAGGCCCCTTGGTCAGGAACACTTTCCAGCAACCTCCCATCCCAGCCCCTCCCCATCCCACACAGGACAAGGGCCAAAGTGTTCTTTCTCAGAGCTGGTGGCCTTGTTTCAGGCAGTCTGAACAGGGGTTCCTCGCAGAATCCCCAAGCAGCTTGAAGCCCTGGGCTTGAGATGTTTCTTCTTGTTCCCTCTTAATGCACAGAACTGGGCAGCGCTCAGTAAATATTTCTGGACTGGTGAGTCACATGGCTCCTTTGCCTCTCTGGGAGCCCAGCAGAGTAAGGAATGAAAGGGAAATGAGGTAAACATCTCAGGCCCTGCAGCCCCCCGGGGTCAAGGCATTCGCAGCCTTGTGTGAGTCAGAGCTGACCCTTCTTTGTCATCCACCCAGGCACTGGAACTAAGAGCATAAACAGAGGCAGAGGAGAAAGGAGGGTTTCAGAATAGAGGGACTTGTCAAAGCTCACAGCTCTCAACAGCAGGAATGCCGTACAGGCCAGACTAGTTTGTAAGCGTTTGTGGACAGAATCACATGAAATCCTCCTAATGCCTTTATGCGGGATGGTTTTTAGCAAGCTAAAAGGCAGTCAGAGCCATTATCAAGTTTCTCAAATGATCTTTGCTTATTGTCGAAGAGTTTTTCACTGCATGGGAGAGGGGAGGCACATGGTTAGTCTAGCTAGACATGTGGTCAGGGTTTGGAAAAGGAGAGAAGATTTTTCACTATGAATTGCTTGTTATTAGCCAGTCTAGGGGCCCATGATTCAAAGCTGGGTTTTCAATTTTGTCCACTGGCATTTAAGGGCATTTCCTCGGGGGCTCATAATAAATGTTGAATTTAAACCTTTCCCTACCCCTCTTGGTTTATAGATGCCACAGACGTAAGATGTAGACAGGCAAAGCGACTTGCTCAAAGCGCTGCAATCAGTTAGGATCAGCGCTCAGACCAGGACCAAGGTTTTCTGGCTTCCGATTCATGACTCTTCACCTCATCAGGCTGCTCCTTCCCCCATCTGTGCCTCGTTTTCCCCTCAGAGGCTGTGTGCAAAGATATGGAATGTTCATTAGTCTCTCCTTCGTGGGAGGGGGATGGTGAGCAGTACAAACCTTAGACCCAACACATCATTGGTCAGCATTGGGGATGGGACAGACAAAAAAGAATAGAGATTAAATCACCTTGCAAGGTAAACTTTGAAGAACATGATTTCCAAATTTTGGCATATGTCTCAAAAATACAGAGTTTTGTTGATCTGGTTACTGCCAATTTTCTGTAACGCGTAATCCCATGCCGTGATTCTACTGGTCCACATCTATGTAACGTTTTATCATGAAATGACATATATGTTAGCACTTGCATCTGAGGAGACGCACTCCACCCCTTAGCCGCTAAGCTTGTGTGGTTATTAATATCTCCTGTGTATTCATCTTGATTTCCTAATCAGATCATAACTTCCTTGACTACAGGGACTACTCCTTAAATTCCTTTATATTTCCCACAGTCCTTAGCAGTGCTGCACATCAAGAATTTTGTATCGCCAGGTGCTAGATTGTGTTCCAGGGTAGACGCTGAACAAATGTTAATTAAGTGGATAACAAAGAAAGCTAAGATGAGCTCTCTTATCCTGCACTATCGGCTTGTGCCAGTAATTCAACTTTCCTTATCTCTGGCCACATCAGACATGCCAACACAGCAGACCAGCCACCTACAGATCAACTTTGAAAACCATGAGTTAGGTGGAAGGGGAAAAAAGAAAGCGTTTGGCTGCCTATAGAAATTTATTGACTGAGAAAACGTCAAGAGTTTGAAGACACCACAGAGATCATTTAACTTGATGCTTCTCACACTTTTCTCCTGAAGGCAAAGTAGAGTAAATACCTCCCCAGGAAGGGCAAATACAAATATCTTTGAACTTAAGGTTTTTTTTTTTGTTTTAAAAATCATGTATCTCTATCTACTGCCCCTTCTCCACCTACTGGTCCAAAGTGCCCGCCCCCGAGCTACTTTATCTTCTTAACAAAAGCATTGGCCAAGTCATTTAGATTCTGTTGGGAATCTGGTCTTGAAACCAAAGCAGACTCAGCATCAGAGCTCTAGGGGAGAAGGCCAGGAGCTCCTGCTGCCGAGGCACTCGGGGTTGCCCTTCCCTAACAAATGCCACCTTGTTCAGAAGATGAGATTCTCCAATATCCTGCCGGTGCCTCCCTTTTGGACTTAAACTTGCTTGATTTGAGTAGATGTCTCCTTTTCTGCATGTTTGAGCTCTTTAACGGACATGTCTGTTTCATACTCAGTTCTGCTCACACAATTATTGCTGGCATGTTTATTTAATTAGTGAGAATCCTCGGCCCCTGCTTCATTTGGATAGCTTATGATTTTAATTATGTACTACAGTTTTCTATAGATAGTGCATATTGAAGTGGGGAAGAAGATGTATAAGATGGAACCTTTTAAATTGTCAGTTTGACTATTTGACTATTTTTGACCTACCGCAATTTCACATGGTTCAAAGTAGTACATCTTAAATTACCCAGCAAGAGCAACAAGAAACAAAATCGGACATTCGCTCAATCACTCATCTTCTCAATAACCATTCACTGAGCACCCTCATCTGCAACTCAGTCCATTAGAAGCTTAAAGAACCACAGAAAGGAATGATACACAGACTCAGCGCCCAAGGGGTTTACCATGGTGGTTATGAAGTAGACAGTGACACTTGTGATAAATGAGGTTCTGATTAAGTTCTATGAAGGAGGAAAGACATTTCTTCTAAGGGTATTAAAGTTTTCATGAATGTGATTATTTCAGAGTCGGGCTTTTAAAGATAGGTAACTTTATATTCAAATATTTGGGATAAGGAATTATTCGGAGAGAGGAAAGAAAGCGTGAGCTGAGAAAGAGAAAGAAGCTGGAATTACGGTTTATGCACGTGAACCGGAAATTAACCTATGAGCTAGGATGCAGTGAGAAGGAAATTCATGAGACAAAATGTCAGAAGAGAAAGTTGTGGCCAGTTTATGGAGAACTTTGTAGCGATAAAGGTTTTCCAATGATACGATTAGGGTTGAATTATAGGAAATATTGCCAGACAAAATGAGAAGGTCACTTTGGAGTGGAGACTGCTGGCAATAGTCCAGGAGCAAGGTGATGGAGAGGAGCCAGGGTGATAGCAATGACATGGACTCTTGAAGTTTAGCCTGGTCTAATTGGACCGAGGGATCACACTCATAGTTAATTCTCTTTGATATTTCAGAATGAAGGTTGGCAATTTCTCCTTCATTTTATGAGATCCTTAGAGAAGGGAATTGAAAGGACTTGCTTCCAACAGGCAGCTTGCATTAAGTTATAGTAAGGAGTTGGTCAGAAGGACTTGTGTTAAGGAAAAATATCAATTTTGAACTCATTTTATTATAAATAGAAATATTCATTTAAATAAAAATTTAAATAAAAATTCATATTTATAAAAATATAAATTGTGAAACTCACTTCTATCTAGTGAGACCTCAAACCACTTCCTCTGTTTGCTCTTGGGCATTTGGAATTTAGTTCTCAGATCTATGAAAACCAAATTCTGTACAGAGAATTCTAAAGTTTTGGTCGAGAAAAGCTCTAAGGTGAAAAAGAGTAACAATAAAAACAGCCCTGAATTTTCTCCCATGGATTTCATCTCCTCGAGCTTTCTCACATTTAGTCCTGTTGGCAGAGCCATATCAGACCTCTGGGTGCTTGTTCTGGAGCTCTCTATTGCTCAAACCTAGGAAGGTTTTGTGACTTAGTCTGCAAAACAGATACCAAACTTCCACAGCAGTCCATGTCAGAATAACTGGGACTATACTTACCTTCCTGCTGTGAACAACTATCATGCAATAGTTTTTGTACATTGGACAATAGGTAGTTAAGGACTGTGGCCCCAAGAGAAAGGAAACAAATAAGGTGAGCTCTAAGATTGCTTCAGATTCCTGTTCGGAGGCACTTTCCGGATATCAGTGCAGGGAGGGAACCCCAAACAGAGTACGGCAGTCTTTCATAGTGGAGCAAACAGAGAACAGAATTTGGGAAGGCCAAGATAGTCAGAATCTCTGGAATGGTGTGCCATAGACGAGGGAGCTGCATGGAAAAAGAGATCCAGAAATCTGCCTAGTAGTCCCCATAAATCTGTCGCTCTATACTGAACTACACTTGCATAAAGTGAACCTCTACTGGGTCAGTCAAAGGACAATTCAGAAAAACACAGAGGTGAATACAATCTGGGAGATGATTGAGCTGTGACCAACAGGAGTTGAGAATCCTCACTGAGCACTTGGACTTATTGTGGGAACTCTAGCGGTGTCCTGCCTTACTAGTCAGGCTAGACTAGTGCTAGTGTGAGGGCTTCTCTAACTCTACTCTCTTAAGGCTTAAAAAGAAGTTTTAAAAGGATCAAGCATATCCATAAGGAACTTAATTGTCAGAATAAAGTCTAATACTGCCAATGTGTTAAAAAAAAAATTTTTGGTCCCCAAATTTTAAACCTTGTTTTTTGGCTTTCATTCGGAATTTGGGGGGGTATGAAGAAATGCATGATCTCTAATCAGGAAAAAAATCGGCTAACGTAAATAGACACAAAAATGACAGAAATAGTGAAATTAGCTGACGTAGACTTTTAATGCAAAAAACAATATGCTCAAGAATTCAAAGGAACATTTGAGTAAAATAAAGAAATATATTTTAAAAAACGAATGGAACTTCTAGGAATAAAAAAAAAATAGAAATATAAAATGAAAAATCCACTGGATGGGATTAAGAGAAGTTTAGAAACTCTGCAAAAGATTGGTAAACTTGAAGACATAAAAATAGAAACTAAGTCAAATGAGCTACACTTCCACTTTAAGAAGGTAGAAAAAAATGAGCAAATCAAATCCAAGGTAAGTATTATAAGGGAAAATAAAGAGCAGAAATCAGTGAAATGGATGATCAGCAAAAATAGAGAAAATAAAAGACAGCAAAACAGAACAAAAGCTTCTTCTTTAAAAAGATAGCTAGGCTGATCTCAACAAATAAGAAAGAAAAGTCGTAAATTAAAAATATCAAGAGTGAAGGAGAGGATATCACTACAGACACTGACAAAAATGACACATTTCTCTATCTGATGTGTGGGATGAGGATGTGGTAAAAACATTGAAGATGCTAGAGATCTTTGTGGAGCGAATCTTAAGATGATTTCTGCCATCATGAGAAAGCAGGTTGAGAGTAGAAAGAATGGATGGCGGTAGTGGTCGACAAGCTAAAGATGAGTAAAGTATATCTTGGGTAACCTTTGTAAAAAATCTTAATTCACATGGAATAGTCATGGGGCTATGCCACATCTAAAAAACAACAATCCAGGCAGACATCAAGTTATCACTGGTATCTCTCACAGTCATTCAGGGGGATGTAAGTACAGTCCATAAAATCTCTTATTAACATTCTCTCTCCTCATCTGTTTTCTAGTGCTCGACAATTCCTCGAAGACTCTAATTCACGTATTCTAGAAAATAGTCTTATTCTTCATGCTTTCCTGTTTCCACGATATTTCTCCCTCTACCCTCTCCCTCAAACTTGCCATGTCTTTCAGAAAAATGTGCTTCAAATACTTGACCTCTGTATCCTCCCATGAAAAATTCCCTGGGGAATGTATTTTATCTTCATTTTGACTGTTTTTAATTTTTGGTCTGGAACGCAATTGTTTGGATTTTGTCCATGTCCTTCTCTTAAAATAGAGATGAAGATGGGGGCTATGGTAGTGGGGGTGATGGTGGGATAAATTTTTGAATTCCCACGCAAACACTCAATTCTGACATGCTTGTAAAAGCTTGGTTATTTAGCTTGGTGTTATTTCGGGCATGTATTTTCCTTTAATTATTCTTGAAACTTTATGAATGTTTTGTTAAAAAATTTATGTTTTATCAGTTGTGCTACTGGAAAAATAGAATTTGTAGAAGAAAAATTAACAATGTATTAAAACCCTTAAAGATACGCAAACTTTAAAACATTTCACATCTAAGAAAATAGCTTAATAAAATCATTATGAAGTTACTCAAAAATTTATCTCAAGTATATTTCTACAACAATGTTTAAAAAAGTGATATATTAGAAAGAATCTGATAGTCAACCAAGCAAAAGGGGTTAATAAAATAAATTTTGATATGTGTCATCTAAAATACTTCTTGATGGCAAAGTTTTGAAATGTTCATAATATATAGTTAAATAATTATAGAAAACAATATAATTAAAAGATCTCGCTTTTTTAAAAAACATAGTGTATCTATATTTAGAAAAAAACTGAGTCGTGTAACAAACCAACATAGTGGTTAGGTGACAGGTGATTTTTTATCTTTGTGCTTTTCTCTGTTTTTGACAACGTACATGTATATGAGTTAGGAAAACTCTTTGGTTGCCTATAAATTACAGAAACCTGACTTCAGTGGCTTAATCAAATAGATTTCCCCTCCATTTACTAGGAGTCTGAAAATGGATGGCTTCTAATTCTGGCTCAGCATCTTGACAACATAGGGGAAGACTAGTGTCTTTGAGACCCTTATGGCCTTTTCCTCACATTTGTCACCTCAGCCACAAGATGGCTGCTGAATTTCTAGCACTCACGCCTTCCTTCCACGTAGAAAGAAAGAAGAAGGGAAAAGTGGCAACACAACAGACCACCACTTCGGTCTCATTGGCCAGAATTGGAATGTGTACCCCCCGCCTCTCCTCAGCAACAAAGGATGCTGGGAAATCGAATATCTTAGCTTTTCCAGACTAACTACAGGTAGATGAGGGAGAAACGTCCAGGAATGTTTCGTTGAGCCAATCTCTGGTGTCTGTATTATTTTGCATGTCTGTCAGTATGTATTACTTTGATAATTAAATTAAACTTTAAAAAGAGGTTACTAAAAATCAATAAATCACTTAAATTGAGACCAAATAAATAATGTAGAATATAGAATTTGATAGCATGTCAATGAGTTATTTTGTTTATAATATTTATTGTTTATAATATTTGTTGTACATAATAATGTGCACGACATTATGTAAAAGGCTGTGGACAAAAATCTTGTGTGGGAGATACGTCCTATATTCAGAAAATAGTATGGCATAGACCAGCTGTCCCCAACCTTTTTGGCACCAGGAATTGCTGCTCCTATGAGAATTTAATGCCAGATCATCTGAGGTGGAGCTGAGGCGGTGATGCTAGCGCTGGGGAGGGGCTGAACATACAGATGAAGTGTTGCTCATTGGCCTGCCGCTCACCTCCTGCTGTGCGGCCCGGTTCCTAACAGGCCACGGACAGGTACCTGTCCACGGCCCGGGGGTTGGGGACCCCTGGGTAAACTACAACATAGAAAAACTGTCGAAGCCAATGGTAAGAGCAAGTATTGCCCTGAGATGTCGGCAAGGAGCTAGGTGTGGCCAGAGAAGTTTCCTGGAAGAGACAGCACCTGAGCTGGGTTTTATAGGATGCAAGAATTTTAAAGGGTGGGCTGGGCGTAAGGAAGGACCCTCTGAGCTGGGCAACAGCCCTGAGGAAGCCCCAGAGATGGCAATGCAAATTTCATGTGTGGATAAGTGTGAAGGTTGGATGAACTTGAAATGAAGCATAGGGAATGCTACAGTGAACTTGAAAAGGTTTTCAAACAGATATTAAAGCATTTTCATTCCAAGGTGAAGGGAAGGCTGCATGTCCTTCCAGAGAGGTCTTACCTCATTCCTACGACATCTGTCTTGTTGACTCAGCATCTCTGCAGGCTCTTTCCTCTTGTTTCTAAGGGGCCTAGAAGCCAAGGGTGATTCCTGCCATCAGGCACCTGCCTTTACTTTCTTTCTCATCAGGGGCTGCCCAGCTAAGACCGCTTCCTCCTGGCCTCACACATCTGCTTTGCCAACTTTGCCATTTGTTTTCTACCACCCACCAGGAAGAGACCTGGCCAGGACCTAGCAAGGCCACCTCAAGTGCCATCTTCTAGGGTTTGTGCTTTGTGCTGTCGCTGGGATCCTTTATAAGATACTTGGAGAAGGTGATTTTAAGCGTCCTGAAACGTGAGGTGAAAGACAGGTATTGTACTGACATAGGAAGTAGGGGTTTAATATAGAGAAGGGGACTATCATAAAAGCAACTGCTCTGTAATGCTCCCAATGCACATTCATGATGGTCCCTCTTTCCATAATGCTTCCTGGGTCACTGCTGCACCTCAGGTTGCTCACAGCCTGGTGAGGATATCAACATACGCTGATATTGCGACATAAATAGTGAAGCTGCAGCAGAGTTAAGTCAGGGAACCAAGTGGCGTGGTGATTTAGGAGAGCTGTCCTAGAGCAGATGATGTCTGAGAAGTAAATGTTGAAAAACTGTGGTGATCAAACCTAAGGAACACTTATTACCTAAAATAGCTACCAGGGGCATGGATCATTGAACATTTGCTTCCTGTGATTTGTCCTGCTTTGCCTTTCACTTTTTTACTAGTGTTAATAAACAAAATTTAACTGAGTGAATTTGAAGATCTAAT
>NW_011888907.1:2271027-2276437 GCF_000151845.1 Pteropus vampyrus | reverse complement strand
TAGTCTGACTAGGGCACATTTTAAACTTTTAGGGCTGAACCATGTGGGAGGGACATAAGACTCAGAGAATGGAGAAGTCGGTGAACAAACAGAGAAAAAAATGATCACGTAGAGTGTAGTATGAAAGTTTGAGTGGAATTTAGATAAGCAGGAGGGAGTTCATATTTAGTGGGGGACACAGCACCGGTTGGGGTTAGCGAGGGTCAGAGGTGGGAATAAACCAGAAAAGTATGCGGCGGGATGAAGGATTCACGCAGGGGCAGCAAGAACAGAGGTGAAGCCTTATTTTCAAGGGCTGTGATTGCCTCGTGCCATGAGAAAGACTACCTTCTCTATTTTATTTATGGTTTCAGACAACAAACCAACAAAGAATATGAGCAACAGAAAAGGAAGCCACTAGGCCCGATTCAGAAGGAAATCATTTAGAGACTAAGGGAGGACTATTTTAGGTACAGAAATAAAACAAGAATCAAAACAGCTTGTTCTCAGGGAGCTTGTGTTCTGTCAGGGCCAAATAGATCTCTCTGTCTCTCTCTGTCTCTCTCTGTCTCTCTCTGTCTCTCTCTCTCTCTCTCTCACTCTCTCTCTCACACACACACACACACACACACGCACACACACACAGATCTCAGGTGGTGATGAGGAGCTAGAGAAAATAAGCAGTGCCAGGGTATACGATAAGGTGATGTTTGAGCAGAAACCAGAGGAAGAGGTTTTCCGATATCTGGTGGAAGACTACTCTAAACAGAGAGAACAGCGGGGGTAAAGGCCCTGAGGCACGCTCGGGGTGTTCGAGGAGCAAGAAGGAGCCTAGCGAGGCTGAAGTACAATGAGCCAGAGGAGACTGGTAGGAGAGGAAGTCGGAGAAGTGGTGGTGAGGTCATCGAAAACAGCCCACGTGGTGCCCCAGAGTAAACATTACCCCTTGCGATCCACCCTTCTCCCTCCCCGCTGCGTGTGGGCGATTCGCATCAGTGAGCTGCACCTGGAGCTGTCAAACCCCACAGGGAAAGCTGGCATGGAGAGACTATCACTGGCTCCTGCCGTTTCCACTGACATCTTCCTCAGAAAGCCCCACTTGCCTGCTCTTTCATACTGTCGGCTGACCTGCCGATCTCATGCCATCAGGTGTGGGGCTGGCTTGGGTTTACGCTCTCTCTGGGCCTGTATTGTCTCTGGACAATGTGAAGTAGGTGCTGATTTTCCACAAGTGATGATAGAACCAACGGCTGGTGAAGGTTTCTCTGGGAACTCTTGCTCGGAAAGTCGATTTGGGCAACGTCAGCAATCTCCACTGGCATAGAAGTTTGTCTGGGGCCCTGCAGTGGCTGGATCCGGTCCGCCCCATGCCTCACCATTACTCAGCCATAATTGTTAGCAGTGGTTTTTACTCCACATTCGAGCGCAGCAGTAACTGCACCAAACATTACTTTAGACATCACTCTGAGCTTCTCTCCTTCTTGTCTTTAAGGATACCCACCAGAGTGGTGATTCCCTACCTGCTCAAGGGGTTGTGGAACCCAGGCATGGAACCCCAGTTTTCTCAGAAATTAATGCTATGAGGGTCTACTCTGTTCCAGCATCTTCTGATGATCTCTCATGTCCTTGTTGGACTTCTCCCTTTGCATCGCTACCACACACAGGACAGAGGAATCAGACTCTGATTGATCTGAAACTGGGGGATCTTTGGGGGATTTTACAAGATCAGAGCAGGAGAGAATTGCATAGAAATGGAAAGGGTGGCTTTGGAGAGATCAAGGACTCCTGTGTTGGGAGCCTGGCTAATCTCAGGCAGACAGGAATGCCCGGCTGCCTCTCAGAAACCCTGAATCAGCTGAGCTCCAAGTGACAGCTCACAGGAGGGCTCAGGACGTCCTTGTAAGGAGAGGGTTCACGGGGGTGAGGAGAGCAGCTCTAACTCTTTAATCGCTCCAGCTACCAGCGCTCTGCAGTCTCTCGGTGATGTCATGCCCTTCCCTGTGTCCCTCCACCTGCAGGTGGCCGGTGACTCTGATCTGAGATGCAGCACGGTGGAACGCTCCAGCACACAGGCTCTGAGCAGACAGCCTGGCTGCCCTCTGACTCTGTAGGTTTAGCGGGCAACCTTGGGCGAGTGACCTAATATCTCTATGCCTCAGTTTCATTATCTCCAAAGTGGGGATAAGGATAGCCCTTACTTCACAAGACAGTTATAAGGTTTATATGTGTAAATACAGGTAAAGCTTTTAGAATCATTAATGAGTGAAAAGCATCTAGCACTTATTATTGATATAAATGACTCCATAGCATTTGCTGTCTCTGTCTCAAGGTTTGATGGAGTCTCCCAGGCTTTTGTTCATCTCTGGCCAGAGTTCCCCCAATCTTCAAGGAAGTGGGTAAGTTCTTTGGACCCACCTCTTTATATATATATATATATATATATATATATATATATATATCTTCAAGGAAGTGGGTAAGTTCTTTGGACCCACCTTTATATATATATATATATTTTTTGCCTATGTATAGAAGAACCCAGAATAGAAGAATTAGGGCAAGGGAATGTGGGAAAATGGTCATATGCAAACCGAGACCACTCAGTTAATACACGTTCTTGGCTTTGCACTGGACCACCACAAACAAGATTTAAAAATAAACAAGATGTGATTTCTGCCCTCTAGGAACTTACGCTCTTGTTAAAAGACAAGATCAAAGAAAATGAGATGCTGAATCACAGAGAAAGTTTAAAGAAGGAGAATGTCAATGAGGGTTCGAGTATTCTGGGGGAGGGTCTTCACTCCAGAGAGGGGGATTATGGATGGGCGCCTTTAAACCGGTGGAAGAGAGAGCATTTCACGGGGAGGACGGGCACCATGGCAAGAAAGGGCACATTACATTCATCCATGAAGAGAGCCAGGGGAAGCAAATTTACCGCCTGGGGATGGTCCTAACCTCAAGGGATCTGTGTAATTTACCTTCATCTACAGGCCTTCCTCTTAGTTTGGGGTAGATCAGAAGTCCAGGTCTGTAGGATAATAGAGAACTCTTGACACCCCTCCGATCATAAGCATAGCTTGAAGAACAGGTCCAACTAATAGCTGTCAAGGCAGGATTTTAAATATAGATATCTCATACTCTACGATGCCGCTGAAGTCGGCTTTTCCGTACATATTTTACGTATGGAATCAGGAGACGAAAGGGGTCGAGCTCTCCAACAAGGCTGCTGAGCTAGTAAAAGTCAGCGCTGAGGTCTGGGCCCAGCTGCTCTTCTCCCGTGCTCTCCCCATCACACCTGGGGACTCCACTGTCCCTCGTCACAGGAGGGAGAGAGGCTCTCAGGGCCAGGAAGTTCATGAACGGCCATCTCCACGGCGGCTCTTCATACACAGCTCTTGTCCCGCTGTTTCTCCTTCTCTTCCACGCAGCAGAATATCTATACACAGGGACACCGAGGCATGGAAATAAAGGGGTGATTGATTCGTGTTGTGAACGACAACAGAAGACGAGGGAGGGGCGCTCGGGCTGGGGTAGGAGAGGTGGTTTCTTGTCCTGAATCTGCCGTGAGCTCTCTGTGACCGTGGTGTCCCTGTTTCTGAAGGTCAGTTTTCTCACTTGTTAAAATTAAAAGCTCGGACTGAAGGAGCTGTAGGATCTCCTTTTGCTCTAGAATTTTTATGGAAGGTGATGTTGTGTCCGTGGAATCCCAGGATTCTTCTTTACTGCTCCATGTTCTCTCTATTCACTGACACCCCTTTTGGACAAGGAGGGGACTGGAAGCTCATTCCCCGTTTCTGTTCCTGACCCTTCCTTTTCGTCCCTCCTGCATCATCAGCCTGAGTTGTCTGGGTATTACCAGCAGCTGTAGCATCAGTGGCCAAAAGCTTCCTTCCTGCTCTAATGCGTTTGCTTCTCCCCAGTGTGGAGTGCAGGAAATCAGATCGGCTCAGTGCTTACTTTTGGGTTTGGGCAGGTGGGGGACAGCAGAATTGCTGGTTATTTTTGGTGTCTGGGTGAAGGGGGTTGGCTTTGAGGGAGGGAGAGGGGGGTGAGGTTGCACTTGGCAACTTCCTCACAGCTTGGAGGCCCCTGGAGGTACTGGGGCTCTGCTTGCATAATTCCCTAAACTCAGGCACAGATGGGCCCATCGGCCCTTGAATGGGGTGGGTTTTCATTGCAGATAATCTGGGAAGGGGTCTCCAGAGGCCTCTGCCCAGCAGCCGACCTCTTGCCTGAAACTGTTAAGTGTAGAAGCGGGAGGGAGAAGGACCAGATGGGCCACAGCTTTTGGGCCTCAAGGTGTAAACTCATTTCAACCTCAGTCTATTGAGTAGTGGGGGAGAGACAGTCCTTTGTTAGGGAGCTGTTTCTTTGGCAATTAACCTGGGGCATTTGGAGAGTTCTCAGGATTAATGCCAAAGTGTGGCAGACGGTTCCACTGCTGAGATCTTTGTGGGGGCAGGGAGGTGGGGAGGAGTCCTTGGAGGTAGACTGGCCTGGGATGCTGGACCCCTGTTGGACATAGGTGGCATATCATATCAGCAGCAGGTGAGAGGGTCCTTTGGAAAGGATTTCCTAGAGGAGAAGACAGCACCCAGAGAGAGCGGAGGAAACACTTCCTCAGGCCCTGTGAGTCCTGGCCAAGGTTTTAGGGGAGCCCTTCATAGCATACGATCCAGAAAACTCTGGGCTGAGCTGGCCAGAATGCCCTTTGGAGCTGCTCCCCTCCCGAGGTTGCTCCTTTGAGCCTTTGCCTGCTACGGCTGTCATTCCCAACACACAAAGGCTGCTCTTGTGCCTCCTGAAGCCTCTTGGGACAGGAAGCGGAGAGCAGAACAGTCCCTATCCCTAACAGAGTTGTCTCTTCACACTGACGTAGGGCCTTGGAAACTAAATTGGCTGGAGAGCGAGGCCGTGTGGACAGGGAGGGCAGGTACATGGGACTTCTGCCTGTGCAACCAAACCCTGCCATCCGTTCTGAGCTTTCAGGAGACTCCTATCTCATGGCTGTAAGGGAGGTGACAGGACAATGGGGACGGGGCCACTGTAGGGCAGAGAGCAAATCACACCTGGGTTTGCATCTTGCTTTCCCACTCACAAGCTCAGCAACCTTAATTAAACACGTTGCCTAAATCTCTCTGAGCCTCAGCATTTGGAGGAAAATGGCAGTCATCTGAGGATGAAATGAGTTAATATCTGTAAGTGTGCTGTTGTGTTATTTGTTGTTATGAAGAGAAGAGATGCTCAGAATAAGTTTGGGCCTGAAGCCCTGTCAGGGGAGGCGGCACAGTACTGGCCTGCTGGGGCAGAATTCTGTCTTGTAATAAACCAGAAAAAAAAAAAAAAAAAAGACAGCCAAAGGGACCATCCAAGCTCTCTCTGCTGGCTCAGCAGGTGGGAGAGATTATGGGATGGAAAGCAGCATCCTCAGCCA
>NW_011888907.1:2268483-2270977 GCF_000151845.1 Pteropus vampyrus | reverse complement strand
TGGACAGGGAGGGCAGGTACATGGGACTTCTGCCTGTGCAACCAAACCCTGCCATCCGTTCTGAGCTTTCAGGAGACTCCTATCTCATGGCTGTAAGGGAGGTGACAGGAAAATGGGGACGGGGCCACTGTAGGGCAGAGAACAAATCACACCTGGGTTTGCATCTTGCTTTCCCACTCACAAGCTCAGCAACCTTAATTAAACACGTTGCCTAAATCTCTCTGAGCCTCAGCATTTGGAGGAAAATGGCAGTCATCTGAGGATGAAATGAGTTAATATCAGTAAGTGTGCTGTTGTGTTATTTGTTGTTATGAAGAGAAGAGATGCTCAGAATAAGTTTGGGCCTGAAGCCCTGTCAGGGGAGGCGGCACAGCACTGACCTGCTGGGGCAGAATTCTGTCTTGTAATAAACCAGAAAAAAAAAAAAAAAAAAGACAGCCAAAGGGACCATCCAAGCTCTCTCTGCTGGCTCAGCAGGTGGGAGAGATTATGGGATGGAAAGCAGCATCCTCAGCCAGTGTGAACCCTGGGGACTTGGAGGTGAATTATTTAGGGGTTTTTCTGATTCATTGGCAGAGGGAGTGTTTTAGTCAGAGTGAATAAGTATGGTTCCCTGTGAAATTGTTTTTCAAATGTGCATAGATGCTGTGGTGATTATTAAAAGAATGGATTCATTTAAAAGCATTAAGAATTTATGGGGGTTTTTATCTTGATGAATTTTCTTGAACAAGAGAGATTATTTGGTGGGGATACTAGATGAGTTAGTAACTCTAAGAGATGGATGGAGACCTCTGTTAAGGGTAGGGTAGAGTTATTTCACAGAGACCAGATGTGATGCATTTGAGGAGATGGGGGCTGGGGAGCCAGTGCCTGGACTGGGGTGTGGGGTGGAGGCCTCTGGCTGGCCTTGGAGAAACACAGAAGCCGTATCCAGGAAGTCTGGGCTCTGGGTCCCAGGTCTGGCTTCACATCCCGGCTCTGTCCCTTGTATCAGCCGTGGTGATAAATAAACTCGTGCTTGTAATCAGCCTTTATAGAGTTCATGAGGAGCCAATGAAATATTGTTTTAAAGCCATAGTAAGTCGTTGAAGATGTGAGCTGAATAATCAAAAGCTGGCATCCTCCCTTTGACAGAATATTTTCCTTCTTATGTTGTCTCTAGTCTACTGCTTCCCAGATAAGGAGCTCAGAGAAGCAGGTCTAAAGTTAGAGAGTTTAATTAAGAACAACAATAACCTGTTCTGTTTATTTTCACTCTGGGAAGCAGAGAAAGGGAGAAATCCCATATTTAGCCCTCGCTTCCCTTTCTTGAAGGAGGGCATTGCATGATTGTCAGCCCTCTTTCTGGCTCCATCTTGGTCGTTTGCTTAATGGTGCTGATCCTGAGGGTTCGAGGCCTGGATCAAACACCCCTCCCGCCTTCAGGAGCTTGCGAGGCTGCCAGTGGTAAAGGGGCATCAGAGCAGCCATTGCAGATGCTCTGGGCCTGGCCTTCACCTCCGACACAGAGTCGGGGCCCACGATCCCTGCTGAGTGAAGGAATGAATGAATGGTCCATGCCTTGTCCTGCCTGGGTAGCTGCGAGGGCCTTTGAAGTGGTCTCCTCCTTCTCCTCTTGCCACCTGGTTCACCAGGCCAGTCTGGGATCACAGACTGTGCCTGGCTTCCTTGGAGGGGGCCATGGATGGGAGGGGATGCCAAGGGGTTGGGGAAGGGGCACAAAACAGAGAGGAAAGTCAAGTTCCTGGAAGATCTGTGGCCGGTTCCTTGGGAAGCTGTTTCCATGGAGTTCAGGAGGGGTGCAGAAGCAGGGACTAAAACTCAGAAGCTGGTGGTGACCTGGGACAGACACAGAGAAACCCCTAGTCTGAACACCCAAAAGAGAACAGGCAGTGAAACCAGCGTGAAGAGGAAAAGGAGTATAAAAGATGTCTTCGTGGGAACTCCCCTGAATGAGAGGAAAATGCCAACCGCTGCGGACCCCTCCACGTGCAGACAACACTCGAAGCGCTGACACCACTGGCATCCTGCAGCCAGGTGCTGTCATTGTCCCTGCTGTAGGCAGCACAGAGAGCACGCAGGTTGAGTAGCTTGCTCTCTGTCAAGGCTGGAGCCTGCGTTTGAACTAGATGGGCTGGCTTAGGGGCCCTGCTCCTGCCCCCTCTGTGCCTCGAGCAGCTGTTTGACAATGTGCAGAGGAAATGACAGTGTACGTTGGAGGGGAGGTCCAGATGACACATGGCCGGTACCTACGGCAGGGCCTCGGAGGGAGCCCTGTCCTCCTTACAGGGAGTTCTGGAGAGACTCTCGGGCAGGCTTCCCTGGGGTCCTCTGGGCCTCCTTTTGTCAAACTACTTAAAGAAATCCTATGTTCTATACAGATGAACAATCCAGTTTTACCCAGCTTCGAAGATCATTCTCATGGACTTTCTTCAGGTAGGATACCCGAGTCTGGCCTTCGGGGACTTCTGTCTGGGTCCTCCTGTCCTGAGCC
>NW_011888907.1:2262335-2268030 GCF_000151845.1 Pteropus vampyrus | reverse complement strand
CGTATTCCTTGAAGATTCATCCAGGTGGTTACATGCACTGATAGTCACACCCTGTTATTGCTAACGTGTGTCCACAGCATGAATGTATCACCTAGTCAAGACACCCAGGCCCCAATCTAACCACGTCTAGAGATAGATGCTAACACGTATCTACAGTGCCCTGACATGCTCATTTTTAAAAAATGGAATACAGTTAGTTGTATTTGACAATTGATAAGCTTCCAAATACATTGTTTTAGATGGCTTTAAATTATCTAAATGCCTTAAATGGTGGTGCTTGCTTAGTAATAATGATAATAATAAATTATGCCGATCAGTTTCCCCCTCATTATTTTCAAAGCCCGATGCTTTGTTTGGCTGGTTGACATCAGGCAATTAGTTTTTTTTGCTGGAGGCAAAACGTCATTGAACTACACACTAATCTTTCCCCCCTGATTTTGCCCATTTCCAGGCTTCTTATATAAACAATATGGTGTTACCTTTTAAAAATTATTAGTAAAGACTTTATTTTGAAAAAACACTTTTAAGTTCACAGCAAAATTAAGAGAAAGGAACAGAGATTTCCCACCCACCGCCTGTCCTCACCCATGCACAGCCTCCCCCATCGTCAACTCTCACGACTTGACGCTCGTGTCTGGGACTGCCGCTGCCATCCTTGTGTTACTGTGATACTTCTCAAGCTTTATGAAAACCTTCACTTATTTTTCTTTGCATGACACATCTCTGTCTCATTTGTCATGGGAACAGTTTTGCCAATTTAAATGTGACAATGGTATAAACAGTAAAAGGATTAAAGAATGGTGCATTTGTTACAATTGATGAACCTGTACTGACAGAGTAATCACCAAAAGTACATAGTTAACTGAGGGTTCCCTCTTGGTATTGTACATTCTATGGCTTTAGACAAATGTGTGATGACATGTATCCATTATTACAGTATCATACAGAGTCTCTTCACTGTCTTAAAAATCCTCTGTGCTCCATCTATTTACCCCCCTCCACCCTTTGGCAACCACTGATCTTTCTACTGTCTCCATAGCTTTGCCTTTTCCAGATGTCATAGAGTTGGAATCATATAGTATGTAGACTTTTCAGATTGGCTTCTTTCACTTAATAACATGCATTTGAGGTTCCTCCATGTCTTTTCATGGCTTGATAGCTTATTTCTTTTTTAGCATCAAATAACATTTTATTATCTGGATGCATCACAGTTTATCAGTTCACCTACTGAAGGACATCTTGGCTGCTTCCAAGTTTAGTTGATTATGCATAGAGTCGCTATAAACATTCGTTTGCAAGTTTTTGTGTGGACATATATTTTCAGCTCCTTTGGGTAAATACCCAGGAGCATGATCGCTGGATCATACTATAAGAATATGTTTAGTTTTGTAAGAAACTGCCAAACTGTCTTCCAAAGTGGCCGCACCATTTTGCATTCCCACCAGCAATGAATGGGAGTTCCTGTTGCTCCATATCTTCTCCAGCATTTGGTGCTGTCAGGTCTCCAGATTTTGGCCGTTTTAACGGGGGTGGTGGTGATAGCTCACTGTTGTTTTAATTTGCATTTCCTTGATGACACATGATGTGGAGCATATTTTCATTTGTTTATTAGCCATTTATATACCTTCTTTGATGAGGTGTCTGTTAAAGACTTTTGCCCATTTTTTAATTGGGTTCTCTGTTATTTTATTGTTGAGTTTAATGTGCTCATTTCTACCTATAACTGTTCATTAGAGGGAGGAAGGCCCAACAGCCAAAGTTCCTGATTTGCCATCAGAGAAATCAAATGTCAGAGCTGGAACAACTCTAGAGACTAACAAGTCCCTGGTTTGAGCTGATTTATGTCTCTCCCCCTATCCCCCACCCCCACTTATATGTTGAAGACGTAACCCCCAGTAGCACCTCAGAGGATGACTATATTTTGAGATAGGAACTAATCAGGTCATTAAGTTAAAACGAGGTCGTTAGTGTGGGCCCCAAATCTGGTATGGCTGGTGTCCTTATAAGAAGAGGAAATTAGAACACAGACATGCATAGACGGAAGACACAAGGAGATGTCTGCAAGCCATCTACAAGCCAAGAAGAGAAGCCTCAGAAGAAACCAACCCTGCTGACACCTTGATCTTGGACTTTCAGCCTCCAGAATTGTGAGAAAATAATTTCTGTTGTTTAAGGCACCCAATCTGTGGTACTTTGTTATGGTAACCCTAGCAAACTAATACAGTCCCCTCACTGTCCGCTCCGTTCAACAAGCATTTACTAAATGCTCACTATATCACAGCCTGGGCAGGGGATAGATTAGGAGGAAAAAGATAAGATTTCTCTTCTTTAGGAACCTATAGCTTGTGTTATTTTCATATGAAGAAACTGAGGCTCAGATGAGTAAACTGGCTTGAGATAATAATATTAACTTTTTCTGCTTCCTCTTAATCCCTTTGGTCCCCTCCCACTGACATGACAGGTTGACCCTGTTTGTGGGCTTGGAGGACACTTTGACCTAGTAAGAAAGTGCCCTGAAATAGGGACCAAAGAGTCAAGGTCTAGTCCAGACTCTATCCTTACTAGCTGTGTAGCTTCTAGTTTGAAACATACCTCTGAGGAACGGGCGTGATAATCCCACCACCCTTTCCCCCAGTGACCATGCAGACCAAATGGAAAGCATCATTAGTAGAATGGTGGAGGCCTGAGGGGCCACCTCCTGGACCTTGTTCAAGGATCAGGGCCCCAAGTCTGCACTTGTCCCAAAAGAAGGTGTTTATGAGAGCTGCTGCTCAAAGGGTGATAATGACATGGGCTTGCATAGCCCTCTGCAATTACCTTCAGTGAATCTAGACACAGGAGCACCCAGCTTCAGAGACGGTGTTGGCCTTTGTGGCATTTTAAGTATGTGGTATGTGTCAAGTCTGCCACTGAGGAAGTGCATGCACCTGGATGTGCGCATGTGAACCTGTACACTGGTCACCTTCAGTCATCCCAGTAATGGTTAATTCTGCATGTCAATATGTGTTAACCTGGTGAGGCCACAGTGACTAGGTGGTCAGTCAAATATCGGTCTAGATGTTGCTGTGCAGGTAGTTTTCAGATGAGAGTAACTGACTAGGTGGTCAGTCAAATATCAGTCTAGATGTTGCTGTGCAGGTAGTTTTCAGATGAGAGTAACACTGAAATCATTAGACTTTGAATAAAGCATATTACCCTCCATAGTGCGATGGGCCTCATCCAATCAGTCGAAGATCTTAAGAGAAAACAGACCGAGGTCCTCTGAGGAAGAGGGAATCCTGCCTCCAGACTGCTTTCAGACTCAAGCTGCAATATCAGCTCTTCTCTGGGTCTCTAGCCTGCTGGCCTACCCTGCAGAATTCAGACTTGCCAGCCCCATAACCACACAAGCCAATGCCTTAATATATATGCACATACATATCCTATTGGTTCTGTTTCTTTGGAGAACTCTAATATACCCCCTGTATTAGTCAGCTTGGGCTGCTATAACAAAATACCACAGACTGAGGAGCTTAAACAACAGACTTTTATTTCTAACAGTTCTGAAGTCTGGGAGTCTGGGATCAAGATACCTGTAAATTCTGTGCCTAATGCGGGCTCTCTTCTCAGCCTGTAGATGGCTGGCTGTTCATCGTTTCCTCATGTGGTGGAGAGAGAGACCTCTGGTATGTCTTCCTTTTACAAGGACACCAATCCCATCATGGGGCTCCACCCTCATGCCCTCATTTAGACCTAATTATCTCCCAAAGGCCTTTCCTTCCCATCTCCATTACACTGGGGGTCAGGGATTCAACATATGAACTTTAAAGGGACACACATTCAGTCTATACTACTCCTTTATCCCCATCCTCAAATAACTTGCATTTATTAGATGCTTGCTATGCTTACTAGACATTGTTCTAAGCACTGCGTATGTATTAACTCATTTAATTTTCATATCAGCCATATGAAGTATTAATATTTTCCCTATTTTAGAGTGGACGATGCGGAGGCACAGAAAGGTTAGGAAATTTGTTCGATGTCACGCAGCTAGCGTGAACCTCCAGAGTGGTTACCCCATTCTCAGCCTAGGTGGACATTTTCAAATTCCACTGAGCTTTCTTGACCTCCAGCTGTGCTGCCTCGCGGGAGCAAGTGCACACACCTGGACATAGGATGAGTGCTCACCCCCGCCCAAAGAGCAGAGACCACACAGTCTCCCAAGAGAGCAAACCAGTCATCTCAGCCACAGGGGGACCTGCTCACCGAATGGTCCCCGTGACGTTGAGACATTCTTGCTCAGGGTACATCAACTGACACCTGGCTGCTGCGTCATGCCCCTGCCTCGCCCTGGCTCAGGATGGCTGGGATGGTGCTGTGAGTGGATGCTGGCACTCAGGGGCTACTGAGGGACAAGGAGCTAGATGGTCTCACATGACACCGTAAAAGCAAACCAAGGCGGTGCCTCCCATCTGGCCTTCTCTGGGTGGAGCAGGTGGAGATTTACATAATCTAAAAGAAATGAGAAGCGTCTGGCTCAAGGCTGAGTTCACATGTTTGCCTCCCCATCTCCCCAAATCCTATTGAAATGGCAGCAAAGATATAAAAAGGAAATCAATCCATGATTATGCTGAGAACAGCAGGGCGGCTCTCTGTGCTCAGAGATGCTGATGAATTTCTGAAAGACAAGAAGTAGAAGGGGACATATGGAAGGATAAACTGGAGGACAGGCTGCAGCTTAGAAGACAGTCAAGAGAGCGTCGTAGGTGACCCCTAAACACCGCTTGAAAAATAGAGCACGGGCAGTAGTTCTTTTACAAAGATCCTGATGCACATAAGAAGTAATGTGTTTCCTCACTTTCGGTCTGCCTGGAATGGTCCCCATGGACACTGAGGCGTTCTTTCTCAAGGTGTATTGCCAAGATCAGGCCACTGCTTTCGTACTCCTTCCTATTCCTGGGGCAGGCACTTGCAATCTGGGAGTCTAGGGACTTGCTGGCAGCCCACAAATAGGCCTAGGGAGGCCAGGAGCTTCTGAGGCCATGTGCAAACGTTATTGCTTCCTTGGGCATTTTTCTGGGGCCTCTCGGGTCCATCGCTTCGGTTAGATGTGCAAAAAGCTCCATGACTCAAGGCCATAGTGAGCTATTAGAGTTTTATGATGACTTTCCCAGTTTCCCGAGGCTGATTAGTCGGAGGCTGAGCGGCTCCCCTTGGCTCTTAGTCATCAGTACTTTCTGTCCTTGCTGCTGAAATAGTGCTTTTCAGAACGCTTCTGTGTATCTGTCCTATTTGAGTCTCACAATAGCTCATGGAGAAGGATAGAACATGTGTCGTTATCCTCACTTGAGAAATGAGAGATCTCAGACACAGTGGGGTTAAAGGGTATATCCAAAGTCACATAGCAAAGCAGTGTTGGAGCATCAGGGGGCCGCAGGTCCCAAGATTCTGGGTTTGTGCCCTTTGCTGCTTCCTTAGTCTCCTTGCAAATGAGAGGAACACGTCTGTTCTCTGAATGTGCCAAGTAGACACAAATAGCAGTCTGTTCAGACTCCTCTGAAAACCTGGTCCAGCAACCCAGCGTGTGACCTCAAAATAAATCCTCTCACAGCCTGAATCCTTCACATCTACTTTTCCTTCAGTAAGAACTATCATTACCAAGGGAGTGGCAAGGGCAAAAAAAAAAAAAAAGTCCATTTCTTTTTTTGTCCCCCAT
>NW_011888907.1:2257838-2262285 GCF_000151845.1 Pteropus vampyrus | reverse complement strand
GTCCTATTTGAGTCTCACAATAGCTCATGGAGAAGGATAGAACATGTGTCGTTATCCTCACTTGAGAAATGAGAGATCTCAGACACAGTGGGGTTAAAGGGTATATCCAAAGTCACATAGCAAAGCAGTGTTGGAGCATCAGGGGGCCGCAGGTCCCAAGATTCTGGGTTTGTGCCCTTTGCTGCTTCCTTAGTCTCCTTGCAAATGAGAGGAACACGTCTGTTCTCTGAATGTGCCAAGTAGACACAAATAGCAGTCTGTTCAGACTCCTCTTAAAACCTGGTCCAGCAACCCAGCGTGTGACCTCAAAATAAATCCTCTCACAGCCTGAATCCTTCACATCTACTTTTCCTTCAGTAAGAACTATCATTACCAAGGGAGTGGCAAGGGCAAAAAAAAAAAAAAAGTCCATTTCTTTTTTTGTCCCCCATGGCATCCCCAAGCACTTTCTGTCTCCACGGGCCCAGGAGGAGATGGCCCTCCCCTCCTTCTGTAAGCCCTCTCTGAGAGTCAGTGTGTCCCACTGAGCCCTTTCCTCGGCTTTAATTGATGCCATTGGGTAATCGTTAATTACTGCCCACAGTCCCCCAGCATGTAATGAGCGGAGAGCCAGGGCCGCTGGGATCCAACCAGCAGTTCTTAAAATCTGAGCCGTTTGCACGGATGGCCCGAGCTGCCTTCCTCCTCTCTGCCCCTCCTTGTCTCAGCACAGCATGCCAGAGACATTTGTCCCACATCTGCACCCTGATGGGCACAGGCTGCCGAGGCACATCTGTTGGATCTCCTGGCCGGAAACCACAGCCGTCAGCTGGAATGAGCTTAATTGACTGTCCTTGTCTCAATCTGTGAACATATCCAAAGATTCGGCTTTGGGAGGTTCCCAGCTAATTGGCCAGCAACTGGCTTTTGGATAGACAACTGTCCTTTGTGGTTACCCCATTCTCAGCCTAGGTGGACATTTTCAAATTCCACTGAGCTTTAAATTACTCATAGGCATTCGGTGAGGGTGGGGGATTACCTAAAGTGCCATTTTGACTCTGAGTTCTCACTGGGGCAGCCTGGTGCTACAGGAAGTTTGTGAGCTTGGGATCCAGACAGACCCCACCTGTTGGGAGGACTAAAGGAGTTAACACACGCTCAAGCGTTAAGAACAGTGGCTGGCCCATAGTAAGCTTTTTGAGTATGTTAACTATTGTCACAGAGGTTAGAGATCAAAACCCTAAAACCCAGTTTCTAGTGGGCATTATTACGATAAGCCTAGTTCAGCACAGGAATCTTCCAGAAACAGAGTCATCCCTTTTCCCTACCCTCAGCTTGGAGCCAAATTGGTGCTCTTTGGGGACATATTGGTGCCTTAGAAGTCACCCTGGATATGGAGCAAAAGGCCTGAGCTTGTCTTAGCTCTGCCATTAAGTGACCATACAATTGAGACCTAGTCACTTTAATCACTAGGATTCACTTTCTTCAAGTGAGTTGGACATCAAGGACCCTATGCAGCGGTCCCCACCCTTTCTGGCACCGGGGACCGGTGCTCCTATGAGAATCTAATGCCTGATGATCTGAGGTGGAGCTGAGGCGGTGATGCTAGCGCTGGGGAGAGGCTGCAAACACAGACAAAGCTTTGCTTGCTAGCCCGCTGCTCACCTCCTTCTTTGCAGCCCAGTTCCCAACAGGCCATGGACTGGTACCAGCCCGGGGGTTGGGGACCCTTGCTTGCTCTATTGGGTTGAATAGACTTCTCTCAAAATGAAGGTCCGCCCAGATTGCAGAATGTGACTTTATTTAGAAATAGGGTCTTTGTAATTCAGTTGAGTTTATCCTGTAATTCAGCTGAGTTTATCCTGAAGTAGAGTGAGCCCTAATACAACAGGACTGGGGTGTGAAGAAAGGACATGGAAACTCAGGGACAGAAAGATGTGCAGGGACAATGGCATGCGATGGTGGAAGCAGAGATTAGAATGATGCATCCACAGCCAAGAAATGCCAAGGATTGCCAGAAACACCAGAAGCTGGAGGAGGCGAGGAAGGCTCCTCCCTAGACCTTCGGAGAGAACAGGGCCCTCTGACATCTTGAGGTCAGACTCCAGAGCTGTAAAAGAATACGTTCTTATTATTTTAAGCCACCTAGTTTGTCGCACGTTGTTGCCGCAGGGCATGAATACACACTCTGAGGAGTCTTCTGGCTTTAATAGTCTTGACTTCTTGGGACACACAAAGCCCTGTCCCCTCATTTGACATCACCTACCCGTTTCCACTATCCTGATCTCTCAGATACCATAGAGCTGGTCTGTCCCTTAAGAATCAAGGAGGAGAAGGAGGGAAAGGAAGCAAGGTTGAAGATAGATTGGGGGTGGTGGGCAAGCAGAGGTCAAAATGCCCAAAGTAGCCCTGTAGAGTCTGGAAAAGTGGATGGAAGGAAAGACCCCAGGACTTGGGGAGAAAGGCTCTGCTCCATTGTGAGGTCACTCCCAGAGGCAATGGGTCACAAGGGGAACATGCTTTAAGTGGATCTGTTATGCAAAGATGGAGATCTAGGAGCCTCTTGGCTTAAGGAGGGCTTAGGTCTGCCACAGAATCCGTTCTGAGGATCTGGGAAACCATGGACCTGTATTTGCCAGGGGACTTACAGACTTCCTCTTAGCAACATGCTTCCGAGGCTATTTGTCTCTGGAAGGTGGGGAAGAAATTGAGACATTGCCTTTAATCTATGTTGGGTATTGCTCTGGGAATTCTAACGCATATTTTTCTCATTTCCTTTTGAGAACAACTGTGTGGTAGTTACTAATAACTCTAATTTGCAGAGGAGGTTTTGAGCTGTGAATTTGCTCAAGGTCACATGGCTTGTCAAAGACCATTCCAGGGGTGAAGTGACTATGAAGACATTCGATGTGACCATTTCTTCTTTTTGTCCCCATCTCTCTCTCTCCTCTTCCTCAGCTCATATCCACCTATCAGAGCCCTGACAGGGCCATTCTCAGAGAAGAAAAAAAAATCAAAGAATCATAAAACACCAGATAAAGAAGGAACTTTCTCACCTTTTTCCTTTAGAAATAATGAAAAACTCTTTTCCTACTTGGTCTATAAAGGCATCTAGAAGGCAACATCTACAAATGGAGGCCACCAACATCCTGAACTCATTCATTCACTTACTTGATTATCTGTCATTTATGATGATGTCTGTCATTCACAACTTTGATTATCTAAAAATCACTGGTGACCAGAAGCATTCATCAGAGGCAACCTGGGTATAGATTGTTCATCTTTTTTATTTTTTTTTCCTGGAGAATTTTAAGTTTTATTTATTTTATTTCATTTGTTTTGCAACTCTTTCGAGATATTGTTTATATGCAATAAACCACACGTAGGCATATAGTTTAATGCCTTTTGACATATGTATAAACCCATGAAACCACCACCGCAATTAAGATACCAAATATTTCCATCTCCCATCCCTGATTTCCTGGGACCCGTTTGCCATTCTTCTACTCTCGTCCTTGGGCCACCAGGGATCTGCTTTCTGTCACTATAGATTAGTCTGCATTTCCCGGAGTTTTATATGAATTAATCATACACTGTGTACTCTTCTTTACTCAGCATAATGATGCTGAGATTCATTCGTGTTGTCTCCACCATAGTTTATCCGCTTTGGTTGATGGGGAGTAGTCCGTTGTACAGATATACCACAGTTTATTTATCCATTTACCTGTTGAGGGGCTTTTGGCTTTTTCCGGTGTCACTATTGTTTTTTTAATATACATACACAGGACACTCTAATTTGTCTTCCCCTCAGTACCCAGGTGCGGCTGAGTGTCCCCGACCAGAGCACTCTGATTCCCTTTCCCTCCTGGGGATCAGGACATGACTTTTTAAGTACCAGAGAACCTGTGGTTCAAGGGTCCCCTGATTCCACACAGAAATCTGACAATCAAATCTCTTTATGAGTAAGTAATACAACTCTATGTATAAGTGTTAGGACAGAGCTTGGCCAGGCTGCACAAAAACGAAAGGATCAAGCAATAAATGTTGACAAATCACTGAACAATTTTCAAATTTACATCCAATGACAGAAACTGAAAAACCAGCTAAAGAGGTCATTATTTTCCAAACGTTTTATAAAACAGTTGTTCCTCAAGATGATAATTGATGTTTTGTAAATAAAAACAAAAATAAACAAACAAAGCCCAGATTTTTTGATTATTTTCTTAAATTTTAGAAATGCAGAGCTCAAGTTAAACAAATTTAAATTTCTTTATTGCAAGACTTCTCAGAGCCTTTAACTCTTTAATGGGGTGGGGTGTGAATTTAATTTGAAATTTTCCGAATGTGCATATGTAACCACCAAACTTTTTTTTCTTGTAAACTAGTGTTCCACAAGAACTACTTTGCGAAATGCTCTTTTTGTGACTTAATCATTCCCCAAAGCAATTTTAATGTAAAGGAAAAGGCA
>NW_011888907.1:2252836-2257208 GCF_000151845.1 Pteropus vampyrus | reverse complement strand
TTTATCCATTTACCTGTTGAGGGGCTTTTGGCTTTTTCCGGTGTCACTATTGTTTTTTTAATATACATACACAGGACACTCTAATTTGTCTTCCCTTCAGTACCCAGGTGTGGCTGAGTGTCCCCGACCAGAGCACTCTGATTCCCTTTCCCTCTTGGGGACCAGGACGTGACTTTTTAAGTTCCAGAGAACCTGTTGTTCAAGGGTCCCCTGATTCCACACAGAAATCTGACAATCAAATCTCTTTATGAGTAAGTAATACAACTCTATGTGTAAGTGTTAGGACGGAGCTTGGCCAGGCTGCACAAAAACGAAAGGATCAAGCAATAAATGTTGACAAATCACTGAACAATTTTCAAATTTACATCCAATGACAGAAACTGAAAAACCAGCTAAAGAGGTCATTATTTTCCAAACATTTTATAAAACAGTTGTTCCTCAAGATGATAATGTTTTGTAAATAAAAACAAAAACAAACAAAGCCCAGATTTTTTGATTATTTTCTTAAATTTTAGAAATGCAGAGCTCAAGTTAAAAAATTTAAATTTCTTTATTGCAAGACTTCTCAGAGCCTTTAACTCTTTAATGGGGTGGGGTGTGAATTTAATTTGAAATTTTCCGAATGTGCATATGTAACCACCAAACTTTTTTTTCTTGTAAACTAGTGTTCCACAAGAACTACTTTGCGAAATGCTCTTTTTGTGACTTAATCATTCCCCAAAGCAATTTTAATGTAAAGGAAAAGGCAAGTAGATAATAAAATGCAGAAAAACTAAGATTAGAGTCAAGATATTTTTAAAATTGGGGGATTCAGGTTTCAGGGGATTCCTTGAATCACAGATAGATGGCTCTGTTAGTGCACAAGGCAGTGACTGCGTATCACCTCCCTTTTCTAAGTCCTTTGCCCACAGTATGACAATTTTTATATTATTTTTTCTTATAACAACTGGTTCTTTGGTGAACCGCTCTCCCTGTGATCTCAGAATTGTTCTAGGTGGTTGTTCTCTTAGCAAACTTCTCTTGGTCCTTGTCCTTTCTTGTCTCATCTGGAGGTGGGTGACACTGTGGGACAATTCCTTAGTGAGTGGGGGACCTACCACCTGCATTGGTGAGGCTACATCCAACAGGTGTGCTCTTCCTGATGAGAATGTGCGGGTGCTCATGGGATTCCATAAAGCGCTATCTTTTTGCTTTATAAACTCTACTGTAATCCAAACTCCATAAATGAGCAATTCCTTTGCATAATGAACGGATGAGGCTGTTTTATGCACTTTTATGTTGTTCCAAGTCTGTGGTTTTACTAAATTTCCACCTCAGAGATATGTAATTAGAGCTTCGACAATCTGCTATCTTAGCTCTCCCCACCCTCTTCTGGAATCCACACAATCTCACAGGCTGGTTTCTGACGGGAACAAACACACAGTAGGGTGTGCGTGTGTGTGCGTGCACGTGCACGCACACATGCATATGTCTGTCTGTCTGTAGGTTTGTGTAGGTGGTGTTGAAGGAGGCCTCAGTCTTCTGGAAAGTGAGATGGACGGGCAGATGGGGTCTGGGAGCCAAATGTCTCCCTTTCGCTGACCTCTGGCTTTCCCGCCCACTCTGGGGCCATTCGCCATCTGCTCTCCCAGGTCCCAGGCCCCATAGAGCCTTATCTTCTCACCGTCCCCCACATAAGCCTGGTCATTCCTCCCATCCAGGCTTCTGCTCATGCTCATGCTGTTCCCACAGCTAAAAGGGCCCTTCCTTCTTTTCTGGTTCAAACCCCTTTTTCTTCAAGGCTCAGCTCAGATTCCTTTTGTCCCATGAAACCTTCTCTTTCTCCTGCAGCCTTTGACAATCTTTCTCTTTTCATTATTGCACTGTAAATTGGTACCACAAAGCTCAGTTTATATGTTTGTGTATTTTTATGTTGACCAGAGGTTAAGGTCCTTTGGGTTGGGGGTCACGTTCTATATTTCCTTGTACATGGGCCCAATATGTAGTGATCCTCTGACTGCTTTTGGTTTGGCAGAAGGGACCGAAGCCACATCTTATGAGGCTTCAAACAGGGCTCAAAGCTCCTGCAGCCATTTATGCATCTTTATCCACTGGAATTATACATGTTAATGTTTTAGAGGGATAGAATTTGGGATGAAGACAATCCAACCAGGTTCTATACAAAGTGGATATACGATAGCCATATCAAGAAAGCTAGCTGCTCATAGCCAGCTCAGTTTTCCTAATGGCCCTGTGAACTGGGTGTTGAGTATGTTCTGTGCAAAGTCCTTCTCCTCTCTTGGCACTGGAAGATGACCCGGGCAGTTAATAGAAGTCTACCAGAAGGTACTAGAAACTATGATATGGGGAAGGAGATAGTGAGTTTTGGAATCAGATAATTTTGGTTTATTTCTTGGCTTTCAACTTCCTAATTATATGACATAGGGTAAATTACCTCACCACTCTGAACTTTAATTTCTTCACATTAAAATGAGATGAATAATGTCTCCAGGGCAAGGTGGCTGGGAAGATAGACTTTCCATAGAGGCTGCCATTATCATCATCACAAGAGTAGTGGCAATAGGTGGAGAGCAGAGAAAGCAGACAAGATTTGTTCCTTGCACATTCCAATCAGACTTATGCCAAGATGAAAAGTCATCTTTTCCCATGGCTATTTCTGAGGCTCAGCCATTGCCTGGCTTCTCGTTCACTTCCCTGACACCACACTGCAAAGCCTTTTGTGTATCAAAGCAAAACCAGTGGGATGGGCCTTTCCTCTACATCCTTGACATTCCTAAGAACTAGGTAAATTTCTTTCAAATCCTGGTTACTTTTTTCTCTTGCTGAGAGAAAAGAGAGAGAGGTAAAGTCAGCTCCACCAAACAAATTTTATTCCGATGGATTCAAGAGGCAAACTCTAGAAGTGGAGCATATTAACCATTCATTCATTTATTCATTTTAATTCTGATGCTAATACGTATGTAGCATTCAATCATTCACATAGACACACAACACACATACACATACAATTTTTGCTTTGTACCAAGACCATCGCAAAACTTGGTAGCTTGAAAAAAAATTCTATTTTCTCACGAGTCTGTGCATCAACAATTTGCACTAGGTTTGGCTCTGGAAGAAGATCCAGACAGAAAATGGATGACTAATAGATGGGGCCAGGCTTGGTACTTTCTCCAGGGGTCACTAGTAGGTTGCAGTCACATGGTAGCTCAGCTAGGTTTGGGCGGTTTAAGATGACCTCACTCCCACGTCTGGTGGTTGTGCTGGCTGTCACCCAAGCCTCTCTCTCCTCATGGTCTCTCCTGCTCAAGAAGGCAGTGGCAGCATTCTAAACTAAGAGAGCCAGAATGAAAGCTGTAGTTGCTTTTGAGACCTAGACTAGAAAGCCACACCATGTCAAATCTGCCATGTTCTCGTTATCCTGTCTGGTTGTCAAAGCAAGTTCAGGGCCAGCCAAGAGTCAAGGAAGGGAGACATGGGCTCCATTTTTTTCCCCCCCGGGGTTTTTTTTTTTTTTTTTTTTTTTTTTTTTTTTTTTTTTTTTTTTTTTTTTTCCCCGGCGTTTTTTTTTTTTTTTTAACTTTTTTTTTTAAAATTTTCCCCTCCTGTCTCTCCCTTCCCCTCTGGTAACCACTAGTCCATTGTCCATATCTATGGGACTCCATGTCTTGAGGGATGGAGCAAAGTGTCATTTAAAGGGGCATGCACGCGGGAGGGGAGAAGTCGTTCCCGTGGCCATTCTCTCTCTCTCTCTCATCTCTATATCTTCTGCCTATAGATATGAATATATCTATCTGGATATAGATATGAATATACGCATAGATATGGATAGATAGATTAGCATTCTTGAATATATAAATATTCATAGATAAATGCAAATATGAGCACACACACATCCTTGTCCCCATGGAGCTTGTAGTCTAGTTGCACAGACTCATCTTGATATTTGAAAAATGACACTAAAAAGACTCAAAATGAGTGGAGCAGCAGATGCTATCTTGGGGAAGGGGGAGACTCCTGTGGGCCTGAGTGAGGGTAGAAAAAAACCACAGAGATTCGAGGCTTCATTTTTGAGCACAGACGAAATGGAAGAGACAAGGGGTGCGAGGCCTATCAAGGTACCGATGAGCAGACCAGGTCCGAGGAGGTGAGGCACAGAGTGAGGAGAGAAGGAAATCACAGTGCGGAGTCAGACTGGGTCAAGCTGTGGGGGAGCCTCGGATGCTGGCTGAGGAATTCTGATCTGGACAAGTGGGGACCATTGAAGGATATTAAGCAGAGACATTTTTTTGTTTGTTTGTTAATTTTTCAATTGTTTTGGTGATGAGCTTTGGGATTTTCCTTTTCCTCTTTTCCCTACCCACACTCACCCCCC
>NW_011888907.1:2248256-2252786 GCF_000151845.1 Pteropus vampyrus | reverse complement strand
CAGACTCATCTTGATATTTGAAAAATGACACTAAAAAGACTCAAAATGAGTGGAGCAGCAGATGCTATCTTGGGGAAGGGGGAGACTCCTGTGGGCCTGAGTGAGGGTAGAAAAAAACCACAGAGATTCGAGGCTTCATTTTTGAGCACAGACGAAATGGAAGAGACAAGGGGTGCGAGGCCTTTCAAGGTACCGATGAGCAGCAGACCAGGTCCGAGGAGGTGAGGCACAGAGTGAGGAGAGAAGGAAATCACAGTGCGGAGTCAGACTGGGTCAAGCTGTGGGGGAGCCCCGGATGCTGGCTGAGGAATTCTGATCTGGACAAGTGGGGACCATTGAAGGATATTAAGCAGAGACATTTTTTTGTTTGTTTGTTAATTTTTCAATTGTTTTGGTGATGAGCTTTGGGATTTTCCTTTTCCTCTTTTCCCTACCCACACTCACCCCCCAGGCAAGCCCCAGGCCTCAAGGAGATGCTTCCCCATTTCTTCCATGGAGGGTCGACAGGTACGCCGGGTTTAGCCAGTTGAAAACCGCAGCTTACTGAAGCCCCCGCCAGCTTGCCCCAAAGTTGAGCTCTTTACTGGTCTTGAGACCGAGGGTCATCCATTCTTTTATTTAGCTCGCATTTTGGGGGGCCAACAATATATTGTTCTATATTCTATATTTATTTTTCCTTACTTAAGCCTCGAAACAATCATCACCTTGAACATGAAGATAATCGATGTCTAGAGAGTTGAGGAATGCATTCAAGGTCACACAGGATGCTAATTCAGATTCAGATTTGGACTTCTGGTCCCTATCCCTACTCCAAGTTCAGCCTCTTTCCACTGTGCCTGTCACTGACAGACGGGATTAGCTCTGCCGAGTGAGCTTCCTAGGGCAGCTCCATGAAGGAGGTGTGTTTGAGCACGTCTTCCTCTAGAAGGGTTCATGGGACTTCGGAGGGCCAATGAGTTTACCCTTTCTGTCCTCTTCCCAGATGTCACAGGGCAGGCAGCAGCATGCCTGCACTGATGCTTGGAATTTGAGCACTTGTGATGGCTGCCAATCTCCTGTGCCGTCCACCGAGAAGGTGGGAGCTGTTCTTCTAGCCGCTGGAGGAAGCGGTGGGAGTTCAGCCAGGACCAGGGTTGTGGGGAGGCTGAGGAGGTCGGTGCCACAAGCAAAGACCCACTGGGGACATGGCAGTTTGGATGACACCTTGAGCAGAGACCTGTTGGGGACAGGGCAGGTTGGGTGGGACAGAAGGAAATTTCTCTCACATATTTTTATCTCAGAAGACTTGCGTTAGCCTGTTCCATTTGATGTTAATTTGACCTTGCTTTTGCATTTTAACCTATAGACATTATGGCGCTTTTACATCTATTCTTTCATTTGGTCCTCATAATATCCCCGAGATGAGGCGCACAGGCCATAGCGTTCCCATTTTCCTCTCAAGGAAACTGAGGAAAAGGCATCCTGGGAGGGGGGCGAGGACACGATGTGTGGCAGCACTGTCAGGTGCTTTCCTGTAGTAACTCATGTCATCTTCTCAATGACACCATTTTAGGAAACTGAGACACAGAGAAGGAGATGGGGCCTCAAATGAATTTGTAACTCCTGAGTTACGAAACTGGGCCAAAATTCGGCACTTTAGACACCCAGGATCTGACTTGTGTCTCCCTGCAGGCTCCACCCTGCCCCGCGCCCGCTTAGCCCTCCTGCTGCAGAGGTGTGAGGAGGCCCAGCTCCGAGCTGCCTGGAGGTGGGGAGACACTTGCTGCCCTGCCAAGGCCTCTCCTTGGCTGATGAGCTCTTACTTCTCCTCCCCGCTCTCTTCCAGAGCAGCCATGCCAGCTCCCAACAGTCCTCTTTTGCAGTGGGGTCGGGGGGGCACCTATCCCACTCAAGGGTGCCTGTGGATGCCTTTAGCCCACAGGACGCAGGCCCGCGGCTTTCCTCCAGACCCAGCTGAGAGGTTCTCCTCACTCCCCAGGGCTGGGACTTCCGGGGCCTCTTCTAAAGGCCACAGGCTCTCTCACTGATTTGCCTCACTGATTTGCCCCACGTGCTAGGATCTCCAAGACCCAGAATTCAGACTCTCAGACACTTCACTTTTCTGTGGCTTAGTTTTCCTCTTTACATGAAAAGCAGAACCTTATTCTACCTCCAGAGCTGTTGAAGGATTAGGAGAGAGAATGAAGCCAAACATGAAAAATACCATTTTATTATACATACTTTTACTGAACACCTGGAGGGGACCTGACTGTGAGAGGCTCTGTGGGTGGCAGGAAACACACAAGGAAAGTTTCTTGATTGCAAGGGGTTTGTAATATACTAACGAGATCAAATATCTGTGCAGATAATAGAATGTAGTTATGAATAAAGCCAACCACTGTCTCACTGAATATTCCTTTATTTCTTTCCCCTTTTTGACCCATGGTCTTCAGGATCCATTTATTTGTTCATTAACTTATTCATTGATTCATTCATTTGACCATCCATCCATGCATCTACCCATCCATGCATCCATCCATCCATCCACTCGCCCACCCACCAACCTATCTATCCGTCCGTCCATCATCTATCTCTGCATCCATTTGTTCACCTAGTCATCTGTAGAGTACAAGGTACTAGTCTAAATACTGGAGATACATAAAGGACATGACAGATCCTGCCTTGGGGAATCAAATTGTCTGTGTAATAGATGGCAGCAAAATAGACCATGATAAAGGCCTTGGCTTAACAAAGAGCTGAGCTATAATCCTCAAGACACTCAATCGTCATGATATTCATGTCCATCTGTCCCTCTCACCTTAAGTCTTAAGTTCTGTTGTCAGTATCCTTATTGCTTAGCACACTTCCTGGCCCCAAATAAGAGCCCAATAAATACTGAATGAAGGCACGAGTGAAATAAAGCAGAGTATCGTCATCCCTTGTAAAGTCTACTTTCTCACGTGAGAAATGGGTATTAATCACAGCCTGGAAGAGGTTAAATTAATGTGGCTTTTTGCTTCCTTCTTTACCTTGGGCGTGTCCCTTTCCTGCTCTCAACCCCTTTTTACAACTTAACACTCAAGGGTCAGCCCACTGTCTAAGATCCTGATCCGCTTGGATTCCAAATACTAGGTAACAGTCCAGGGCTTGGCCTCATTCCCGAAAAAGGTTCTGTGTGCTTTGCATGGAAGTTAGGCGGTGCTCTTTGCATAGCAATGATCAGTATGAATCATCCGTGGGATGCCACAGGCCCTTCAGGGATCATATTTTAGTTGCTTAGAAAAATACAGTAGGAAGTATTTCTACCGGTAAACCCGGTGCCAACAACAGTTTCCTTTTTCTTCCTCTTTTCCTCCAGTATGGGCCATTATTTTTATTGATTGAGTGGATCTCAGTATGGCTTTTTAAACTATTGCCTTTGTTATAGGTCTCAGAAGCAAAGCTGCTTTGGTGAGATTTTGATATTAATGAGTGTGCAGGGAGAGAATGATGTATTTGGGGTCCAAAATGGCATTCGGAGGCCCCCTGCTGTCAGTCAGCCACCAGGGGTTTGGACAAGAAAACCCTAGTATTTGGTCTGCATTGCCCCCTGGTGGCGAGACTCATCTTTGACAGCCAGGGAGGGGCTCTTCCTGGGCCAAGCCCCAGAAGCCATCTAGCAAAACTAGAGAAACATCAGCTGCGGTATATTTCCTGGGCGTTTCTCATGCTGTCCAAGACACCATAGAGGTCATGCAAGAAGAATAAGGACTCGGTCTCGCTCTAGGGATTTGTTTTCTGGCCTCTGACTTTTCCCTGGGGAATACCTATCTTCTGGACTTCTCATTCATTTACTTATTCATTCGTTATCTTCAACAAGCATTTATGGAGCACCTTCTGTGTTCCAGGCACCATAATGGGTGCTGGGTCACAGAGGTAAATGAAACAAACAACAAGCCCCACCCTCACGGCTATTTACACTCAGAACGTGGCCTTCGACACACTCACACAGTCACACATTCTTGTAAAATGTTGCTTACATCTGATGGCCAGCGAATTCCTTGCTGAGTTAGAGCTTAAGATGTTCTTCTATGGGGTAGTTGGAGTTTATTCAAGAGGGAGCTGCGAGAGAGAGAGAGACCTCAAACACTGAAAGGCATGTATCGCTAATGGTGGTATTTCGGGTGCTGGAGGTGAGGGGCTTGGGAGAATAATCGGGACATTCCTGGCATTCCTCTAAGCTGTCACCCAGGCCACTTCCTGCTCTGCCTGTGTGTGGGACTGTCTCATTCTCAAGGCTGGCTGGGGTCACACCGAGAGCAGAGGGAGCTATGAAGTGACCCTGGTCTCCAAGGGAGAGCTCTCTGGAGTTTCTCTTTCCCATATAAAGGAGGAAAAAAAAAAAAAACCCAAACTAGTTTTCATTGTTCTTAATTCTGTCCTAAATGAGTTTATCTAAGAGGAGAGAGAGGTTACGTGCACATGTGATTACAAGGAAGGCACAGATAAGGGCTGGAGTGGCTCTAAGTGGGATGAGTCTATTCACAGCTGAAGGGTTCAGGGAATATTTCA
>NW_011888907.1:2239922-2248206 GCF_000151845.1 Pteropus vampyrus | reverse complement strand
TTATCTTCAACAAGCATTTATGGAGCACCTTCTGTGTTCCAGGCACCATAATGGGTGCTGGGTCACAGAGGTAAATGAAACAAACAACAAGCCCCACCCTCACGGCTATTTACACTCAGAACGTGGCCTTCGACACACTCACACAGTCACACATTCTTGTAAAATGTTGCTTACATCTGATGGCCAGCGAATTCCTTGCTGAGTTAGAGCTTAAGATGTTCTTCTATGGGGTAGTTGGAGTTTATTCAAGAGGGAGCTGCGAGAGAGAGAGAGAGACCTCAAACACTGAAAGGCATGTATCGCTAATGGTGGTATTTCGGGTGCTGGAGGTGAGGGGCTTGGGAGAATAATCGGGACATTCCTGGCATTCCTCTAAGCTGTCACCCAGGCCACTTCCTGCTCTGCCTGTGTGTGGGACTGTCTCATTCTCAAGGCTGGCTGGGGTTACACCGAGAGCAGAGGGAGCTATGAAGTGACCCTGGTCTCCAAGGGAGAGCTCTCTGGAGTTTCTCTTTCCCATATAAAGGAGGAAAAAAAAAAAAAACCCAAACTAGTTTTCATTGTTCTTAATTCTGTCCTAAATGAGTTTATCTAAGAGGAGAGAGAGGTTACGTGCACATGTGATTACAAGGAAGGCACAGATAAGGGCTGGAGTGGCTCTAAGTGGGATGAGTCTATTCACAGCTGAAGGGTTCAGGGAATATTTCATGTGAAGAGGTATTTGATCGGTTGTATTATTATCTGGAAAAGTCAAGCCTTGCTGCCGTAGGAGACCTGCTCATAGATGAGGATGTTTGTATTGCAGTTGGGGAAATGACGCTCCATCCGGATCCTGGGATGAGATCCTGGGACGAGATCCTGGGACGAGATCCTGGGACGAGATCCTGGGATGAGATGGCTTGAGGAAAGTGTTCCTGTTTGGCCTTTGGAGATGCTCTTGAGAATTATTAGTCTGATAGACCACCGACCACTCACAGCCTCTCCCCAGCCTTCACTCCACCCCCATCCCCCAGTTCTAGTGGGCCAGGTCACTGAGCTAAAGTCACTACCCAGGAAGGCCTCTCCTGCCATCTGTCAAAGACCCGTTAACGCGTTGAGCTTCCATCAAATTTGCATATGGTGGCACAAGTCAGCTCAATAGCAAGTTTCTCTCACATTAGTTTAAGAATTTCTCTTTTCTACTTCCTAGGTATTTTTCTGTTATATTTCAGACCTGCAATCAAGTGGGGATTAGCTTTCATTTGGGGAATGCGAATGCTTGGGTTCTGTCTTCTATATTTCGAAGCTGTGTTGGGTGCTGGGTGCAGTCATATTGTTGTGCGTGTTATACATCCTTTGGTAATTCAGAACAGTGGGACACCTGAAAGACCCCAGGTTGGATTAATTCACGTTTGGGGTGTGAAAAGACAACGTCAAACCTCATGAAAGATATCCCAGGCTCCCATGCTGAAGAAAGAGCCCTGCTAATATCTCGGATTCTTTCAGAGACCATATTGATAGATCACAGGGACGAACTAGGGGACAGTCCCTCTGATGTGGAACCTAAGTTAATGTTCCACATCCTTGTCCCCTCACTGAGGTCCTCTGCCCTGAGTTGGCTGCTCTTCTGCCTCCTGCCTCTAGAGGGCAATCTAGCCACAGCTCTTCCGCACAAGCCACACGGTGGGTGGATTAAGGAGGCCTGGGCGCAGTCTCTCTTACTTCCTCTCCACAGACACGCCCAGGTGTTTGGGCCGGAGAGATAGGAAAGTCACCCATAGGTCTGAACCTAAGGCACGTGTTCCAGTCAGACTTCTCCTGGTGAGCCCTGAATTGGAGTAACACAAGGCTTGACAACCAATAATCATGTCACTCGTGTTCAAGCTCCCTTGAAAACATCACTGGGAGGACACGTCATCTGCTAGGTATGACTAGGCATGCCTAGGTCCTTGGTCACCAGATGGCATCATCTATTTGTTTCTAATGCCCTGTTGATTGTGTTGCTACCTTGCTCAGGAACCCAGACCCCTTAGCAAAGGCCTTTCGTAATCTGTCCCGCTGTTTGGGCCACTTTCATCTTCTCTGCCATTGCTGCTGGCCACATGGACCCTTAGATCATCCCTAGACCTTTCCCTAGACTCTTTCAAGATGTTGAATCTCTTACATGCTGTTTCTTCTCCTGGAAATTCTTTATCACTGTTTTTTCGATTGAGAATATCTTTCTTTTCCTTCAAGATATGGCGCAGATATATCATCTTTGGTAAAACTTCTCTAACTGCCCCATTCTCTCTCTGTGACATTGCTGCCATATTGGACAGAGTTGGATTTGTGTACCACGCTGTCTTCCGCTGGTGGTCAGAAACCCTGTCACAGTCATCTTTGTGTCCCTAGGTTCTGGCACTGAGCCTGACACATATTAGATGCTCGATAAATCGTTGAATGATTGATGGTGTATTTGCGAGCGAGTGCACATGCAAGATCATACAGGAAAGAGCCTGGGGTGAAAAAGAGCATGCCAGGTCCCTGGCTCTCTGTCAATAGACTGCATCCTTGACACTAGCTGCCATGCTTCAAGAACAAATAGGGGTGTGGAAGCTGCCATTTGTGTCTAACTACAGGGAGGCCAGCCAGGTGGCCTGGGTGTGTCCCGGCTGTGAATCGCTTCTGACCAGCCAGGCTCCACTGGACCCCTGAGCAGATGGTTATCATTTAGAAGCATTCCAGCCTCTTTAGTGGAATCGGGCTGTTTATTGCTGCCTACTCGTTGCTGGGCCTGCTTCCCCACTTTCTGGATTGGGGAAGTCAGCCAACTTCTGGGCTGTTAAGACAGCAAGTTCCCACCAGAGGCTGCTGCTGCCATTCTCTCTCTCATTCTGTCCTTTCCTTTGCATTCAGGAGACCCGGCTCCATAGTTTACCCTCCTTTCTGTCTCCTCCTATATATAATATGGTGGGAAAGGGCCATGTTCCGGCAGCATCTTGACTGTGAAAGGAAAAGGACTCACCTGTCCCTCTTCCTCTCTCTACTAAGTGTGTCTCCACACTCCCTGCACGGGCCTCGAGGCTGCGAGGCTGTGCTTGGGTCATGACTGGTCGCTAAGTCTCTGATCATCAGTGAGGATGTTCCCCATGACATGGCCCATACACGGCGGCTGCAAATGACTGAAACCTGGAATCTACAGAGGATGTGAAATATACAGATTGGTCCAGGGCACCCGGCCACCTACAGCTGAAAACTCCCATGTCCTCCTCGAGGGTTCTATATGGCTGGGGGTTGACTTGTTTTCTGTTATAAACCACCTGCCCACCCCTGCTCATCCTGCCCCTCTGGCCAGCCTCAAGAGCCTGTGGCATGACTGTATTTCTCCTGCATTGGGGCAGCGTGTTTTTGTTATTGTTTTTTGTCTTCCAGAGAGAGGATAGTTTGGTGAGCCCAGCACTTAGCTTACTGTAATTCTATCTGATCTGCTGTCTTGCGGTCTCAAGTCACCCACCTCCAGCCCCAGACCATCCAAATTCAAGACATAAGTCACCTGCTGCTGGCGTGCTGCTTCCCTAGACGACCCATGATGGATCTCTATTGCTTTTCGAATCCAAACTCCTGCCTGGTTTTCAAGATGCTTCATATTCTGCTCCTGTTTTCATATTCAACCAACTGTATCTCTTGTGCTTTGCCAATACAGTTGTCCCTACACTTCCCACCCCTTAAAAATATCCCAAAGCCAAACAAACAAACAAACCAAAAAAAGCTTCCAGGCTCATTTTTATATTCTGGTCTAGAACCTTCCGTTGTGTTCGCTTCTTCTCTGTCCCAGTGCCACCCATCTTTTGAGTCGAATTTTAAATCCTGCCTCCTAGATAATTTGAACCCACACTGACATCTTTCCTGATGGTCCAGAGCACTTACATCTGCACCAGACCGGTAGGTGTGTAGTTATGTTCAAGATGCTGACGTTGAGTTGTTTTATTCTCATTTTTCAAATTGTTCCATAATTATCATTGAGTGCTTATTGTTCTGTTCCAGGTGTTGGGCTTATTCATTAATCTAGGAGTCACCCTGATTTCTTTTTCACCCCTATGACCAATCCATCAAGTGAGCAGTTGCTTCTGAAATGTTTTCTGTGCCCAGGCCACTTCTCCACACCTCCACTCCTCCGTCGCCTGTCTGGACTTCCAGAATAGTCTTCTCACTGGTCTCCCACTTCCATTCCTGCCCCCACACAATCTGTTCTCCATGAGACAGAGCGAGTGTTAAAGGCGGAAATCAGGTCATACTGGTTAATCACCTCGGTTAAAACCTTCTGGTTCTATTGCACTTAGAATCAGATGGAAATGGAGAATAAAAGAGAATCCCAACCCTCCCAGCGTGGCTCATAAGACTGCTTGTTGTTTGGCCTCTGCCTTCCTCCCCGGCTGACTCTCCGTATCTCTTCCCTTGGTCCCCGGGACCAGCCTCCTGGCCTTCCTTCCATTCCTGCAATGTGCTGGTGCCTCCCAGCCTCTGAGCCTTGGCACCTGCCGTTTCTGCCTGGGGTGCCCTTTCAGAGTTATGCCACTAACTCTGTTTCATCTTCATGTGGGTTTGGCTCAGATGTCACCGACTTAGAGAAGCCTCCCATCACCTTATTGTTTTAAAAGTTGCTTCCTGGCTTTGTGGATCGTCTGCTCCCCATGACTTCATTTTATTTTCTCTGTAGCACTGGTCTTGTTCAGTGGTTTATTTCACTGCTCCCCATCCTCACGCCCTCCAGAATGTAAGTTCCAGAAAAGCTGGGGACTCGTTAGCCTTGTTTCCTGCTGTGCTCTCAGCACCTAGAACGGGGCCTGGCACCTGGGAGACTCGATATTTGTTGAAATGAAGGAATGAATGAGTGGTTAACTGAGGGTGTGAATAAATGTATCCAAGACGAATAAACACAGCTCCTGCCTTTGAATAGTTCACAGAATGCTCGTAAAAGCGAGAGACTAATGAACATTTCCCAAACAAGGAAACGAAAGCCATAACAGAGACATATATAAAAGCACTATTTGAACACAGGGGAGGGAATAATTAAATCTGCCTCCTATGAATGAGTCTTATCTCTTTGCTTATATGACAAGTTCCATAAGGACAAACTGTACCTTAGACTTCTGTTACACCCCCACTGCATCTGTTTCTAAATGCCAGTCTCCGGACCCGGTGCAACCGATTCACCCGGAGAGCTTAGAACACATCACAGACCTCTGACTCCGATTCTGCAGGTCCGAACAGAGCTCCAGGGTGCGTCTTTGTTTCCTGGGTAGTTCTGAGCCTGCCAGCTCGAGGGCCACTGTGCCACATTGCTCAACACAGGGCTAGGTGCATCGTAAGGGCTGGCATGCCCGCCTGCACCGAAAGAGATCCAGCTCTGCCTGCTCGGTTCTTTTTCTAACCAGCCCCAGCTGAACCCAGGGTAAATCACCGTGTGTGTCGGAGGTTCCTGCCGCCAGTGGGGAGAGTGGGAGAAGATGTGAGCAATCATTCCTTTTTCCCAGCGTGACGGCTTTAGTGTCGCTCATATCTCTTCACAAGGATGGTTATTACCAGCCTTATGGGTCGTTTTCTTTTTTAAACTGAGCAGCACACAAGCATTCTCCTGCCAGTCCCACCCTTGTGCATATTGCCTGGCAGCCTGGAGACTTCGACCCCAGGAATTCAGTCTGCCATTCCTCATGGGCCAGGGTTGAAGGACACGTGGGAGTTTGTGTATGTGTGCTGATGTCAGATGAATGTCTGCAACTTGGGCCACAAAGACGGATCGATGGACTTCCATAGGCTCTGGTGCTTCCTCACTGGGACTGGGCTCAGCAGGCTGGTGCCTGGGGGCCAGGGCAGGAAATGTGCTCCCTCTAGCATTGGGAAACCCCTCTGGGGATCTTTTACCTGTCATGGTGCTCTGACTTGTCATTGGGGAGGACCCTATCCAAGAATGGCAGGGAAGCCAGGGCTGACCAGCAGATTTCCTGAATGCTGGCGATTTCAGAATTTTTATGTGGGAAGGGCTTAGAGGTAGCAAATTTTGAAGGAGGAGCTAGAAGCCTTCTCTAGAAACTGTTTTATAGCAGGCACATGGTTTGTACTTGGATTCTATGCTGGGTAGGGGTAGCTTAGGGGTCTGATGAAGATTATAAGGAGAGAACACTAGAGTTCATGCCACCGTTTCATGACACTATCTCATCCACGCCACCTACCTATGCCTCTCCTGAATGGCACCTCTACTGTTACGGCTTAATCCTGGAAGCAAAGTTTGCCTGAATCTCATTTCCTCGCCTCCCTTCTTCCTTCCTCCTGTTTTCCACTCTCATATAATGACCAAGATCATCACAAAAACAACGCGTTCTCAGCTAGGTTTGTTTTTGAGTAATCTGGCTAGAGATGCACAGACTCTGTGTACATCACAGAGTTTATGTCAATCACCTGGAACACTGGCAGACGTGAGGAAGGAAAGGGAGGGGTTCTGGAGGAGGCAGGACCGTCCCAGTGAGCATGGACTAAGGCCCGCGCCTTCATCGGAGGAGCGCCTCAGTCCTGCGCTCAGAGGGACACTCATTTCCTCCACTTTTGTAGCATAGAGAGTTGAGGTTTGACTTTCCAGCCCACGATACAGTAGAAACAGCAAATTAGAAGGGAGCAGAGGTTGCCAGAAGCAGGTGTAATGACAGTGGGAAAAAGAAAGAGAGACAGACAGACAGGCAGGTAGACAGACAGACTGACCGGACCCGCTGTGAAGAACGTGTTGAGCTCTCCACGCAGAGTAGGTATCATTTGGCCGGGGGCCATGGTATGGGGCGTAGGGACCGGAACACGCAAGTTCACGCTCATGTTCTATCACTCTCTCCCTGGATGGCCTTAGTTAAGTCTGTTAAGTCTCTCTGGGACTCAGTTTCCACATCTATAAAAAGACAATAATTAGAATCCCAAATGCCCCCTGGGTTCCTATCACATGTGGGAACAAGGATCAGCGTGCTATTTTCTTATTTTTACTCACCTGTTCTGCTTCTTTGCTTGGTTCAAAAATAACAAACTTGTTCGTTGTAAAAACAACTTACTTGTGGAAAAAAAAAAAAGAAATTGAATGATTTAGAAATACGTAGACTTAAAGAGAAAATACTTTTTACCTCTTTGCACGTCCCCTTCCCCCAGATCCTATTCCGCTTTCTGGAAGTGACCATTGTCCCTAGAAGGGAATGCATCCCTTTAGACCTGATAGTGCTTTGTAAAATCTGCACAGAGTACAAAAGTAGGGATGGGAGACGGAGGGGGTGGGGGTGTGTGTGGAGCGGGGCAGACCCCATCATACTGCAGCAGTTCCAATAGCCTCTCTGTGTAAAAACTCAGGAAAAGGACTCCTTTTCTGAATGCAAAAACGGGCAAATAGAAAACTTGAGGAAAAGGTTAAGAAATGTGCAGCACATTCTGTTTAATAAGGCAAGGAGGCATGCAGTGCTTTTTATGGACTTTCATGAACACTGTAAGATGCACACGGTTCTGGCATTGAAAGAAGACCTCCATCGTTGGGACAACTCACTTAGGTGGAAAAGCTCGTCCTTCACCTACCTGTCCTTGTGGCTCATGGTTACCGTTACAACATGGAGCACTCGTCCAGCAGGGACTCTCTCACAGGCATGCAGGGTAGATACCAAAGGCAACCGGCAAAATAGTTCCCATCAGTTTCCTTTGCCAGTTGATACATATTTGTGTTGATCTTTTATTTGTGTCTGTTTCTTTACTCTACCTTGGTTTTCCATTTGAGCTAAATTAGCTAAACAGATTTGCCTTCTCCTCATTTTGGCTCTGCCTTCCCTGGTCGGACTTTGTCTCTCCAGTCTACTGTGTGTGTCTAGCTTTAGTCATTCGTGAAGCGAGGAGCATCCTATCTCCATGGGTGCACTTGGGTGGGGGAGAGGGGTATTCTCTGTTTGGGGCAGAAACATTGCACGGTGAGAATTCTTCCAGAGTTCGGATCAGGAGTTCTAGATTTGGGATCGGTGGGACGGTCTTCCATGTCACTCCTTGAGGTCTCAGATTTCTCCTCTGTGGAATGATCTTTCCAGCTAAGATGATTTTGGATTCTGGGATTCTGTGCTTAGTCATGGTTTGCCTGTTAATGCTCGCCTACAATGACACTTAAAGTTCCATTCTTGCCCCTGTGGCTGGCTTCTTTGGCTTTCTGGAAACCCAGATGCAGCCCCTAAGTGTGGACCCCCAAGGAGAAGAGCCAATTACCCTTGAGGGTGCCTCTCCAGCCAACTCCGCCGATGGTCTTGGAACATATACAAGAGTCAGC
>NW_011888907.1:2210966-2230587 GCF_000151845.1 Pteropus vampyrus | reverse complement strand
CTTCTAACAGCCTCATAAAATCTCCAGGAATTCATTCAGTAAGGAAACCTGAAAAATCATGGCTTCCTTCGATGTTTCCCAAACTTGTTTTTGATTATTTCACTGCTGATAGCACACTCTCCCGCAATCACCTTCTTATGTCTGAAAATAAGTGCATACGTGCTAATGTTCTATATGAATATGTAGATTCTCTGAGGAAGACACGTGGAAAATCTGCTCCTTTACTGCACAGACGAGGGCCCAAGGCTCAGAGACGGAGTGACTTGGACACGGCTACAGAGCTAACGGCTAGTGGCAGAAACCGGAATAAACCCAAGGCTTATTTATACTATTCCCACCACGCCGCTTATGGAAGTCCCACCTCAGCCTGTGAAATATTTGCACCAACGTTCACAGAGTTTGGCCAGAAAGCTGTGCATCAGAAAATAAGCCTAGATATCATCTGGGTTAAAAAAAAATGAGTTTAAAGTATGCAATTACTTTAACAAGAATGGTTAGGTAAATTAATTGTATCACGCTCAGAGTGCTTTATGTGTCATTGTTGTAATGCCACAGTGTCATGCCAGGAAGTGCCTGATGAACTGAAGTCTCATCACAATGTCATCGCCCTGATGGAGATGAAGTGCTTTTGGCACTAGAGGCGGGGGCTTCTGTTGTGGGGGAACCATTCGACTTTCTCTTTCAAAGCCTCCTGAAAAGTTGAGATGGGGGAGGTAACTGAGGCCTGCGATGGTTTGTTTCATGTGATCGGATCACAGGGTGCAGAGCTATTTGGCTGAACATTATTTCTGGACGTGTCTGTGAGGGTGTCTGCAGATGAAAGGAGCATTCGAATGGGTGGACTCAGTGAAGTAGGTGGCTCCCCGCATTGTGGCGGGCATCCCTCGACCTGCAGAGGGCCTGCGTTTAGAACAAATGGCGAGGAAGGAGGAGTTCAACCCTTCCTGCCCAGTGGCTCGAGCTGTATGTAGCATTGCTCTCACGCTGCCCTTTGGCCTTGGACCGAATCCCGCCACCGGCTCTGCTGGCTCTCTCGCTTGCAGACGGCAGATTGTGGGACTGCTCGGCCTCCATAATCGTGTGAGCCAATTCCCCATAATAAATCTCTTCATATATATCTCCTACTGGTTCTGTTTACCTGGAGGACCCTGACTAATTCATGGCCTGAGACTGAGGATGTAGAAGTCAACACATTCTCGGCTTCTCCTGGTAGCATTTTGGAAAGCTTAGAAAGCTTTTTAGAACAGACTCTTAACCCCATTCACAGAGAACTGTTTATCTGTGCGGACTAGATCTAGGTATCTCTGGAGAAAAGAAAGAAGAAACAGAGAAGCTACTCTGGGCCGGGGACTAACCTAAGAACATTCATGCATGCTGTCTCATCTGAACATCAGACTTTCAAAGGGGTTCTATTCTCATTTTACGAAAAAGGAAATTGAGGTCATGAGAGAGAAAATGACTCCTCTAAGGTCACACTGAGCGGAACTGATACCTCGGGGGGATGTTTCTGAATTACTAACAAAGCCACTCATAAATCTATTTTGTACTAAATCCTGTCTTTGGACTGTCTGTGAGGTCTTCAGGGCTCTTGAGAGTCTGAACGAATCTGGCCCTCTCAGGCTCCCAGCTGCAGAGTAACCCCTACTGTCATATGATGTTGGGTGAAGACTAGGCCTAAGCTGTAGGGCACCTTGTCCTGGCCCTTCCTAGCTGTGTGATGTTAGACAGCTTACTCAACCACTCTATGCTGGAGTTTCCTCGGCTGTAAGATAGAAATGATAACACCTACCTCCCTATGTTGTTAGAATTTAATACAACGAGGTAGGCAAGCATGTTCTGCTCAGTCCTGGCATATGGTTTTGATCCATCACCTTCACCATGCTGGCTCACACTGGTTTTTCCCATTTCTGATCTCCTCTACAGTGTCACTTAAAGATGGCACCATTCTTCTGGCACATCAAATGCTGCTGTGGGTCCTGGTCGGCTTTCGCTGTCTATGTTGGGTGGCCCAGGCCAGACAGTAAGTATTTGCCACATGAAGAGCCTCGCATATGCTGGCTGATTGGATAATTGATCTCCCTTTATCCCTCTATCACTAGTGCTTGTCTTTTCTCCCCCTCAAACTGTCTGTATCGCCTGCCCCTGGAAGCTCAACTGGGACAATGGGGTGACCCAAAAATCACCTACCTGCTTCTGCTCGTTGGCTAAGACAACAGGTCTTCCCTGAACTGGCTATGATGTTTTCCCCCTTGGGGTCTCTGGCTCTTTCTTGGTCCTGCTTTTCACGGGTTGGCACCTACTCTGGCACCTACTGGGGTCACCTGGCACTCCCTTCCAGGAATTATGGCACTCACTGCCCTCATAATTTCTCCCATCTTTTTCTTGTATTGATAGCTGTGGGATGCTGGGTTGCCATGACAACTGATTGATTAGCATCCAATTCCCGGACCGGGAAACATGCAGCTATAAAGAATTACAAATGATGCCTGATTGTCTGCTGCCAATAGCCTGATTGCTGCCATTTTCTGGCAGGTAGCACAGTCCTAACAGGAAACCCTGTGCTGTGCAATTATTGAGGCTTGATTGATGCATCACTATAGTTACAATCGGCAGTGTTCCCAACTCAGGAGATTTTTTTTTTTTTTTAAGAAAAAAAACTCCTTTCAGATGGAAATTCTTATAAATGAAGAAGAAATATGGAGTGGGGAAGGGAAGTGGGGCTGGCGAGGGAGGTGTGGATGGATTAAGAGCGCCGCCGGAGTTTCAGAGGTGACGAAGGGAGAGGGGGCAGGAGCAGTGGCACGCGGTTGGGAGAGGGATAACGGGATGACCGCTGCCTGTGCTCCCCGGCCCCCTCCAACTTCTGCGCCTCGCAGCACACTAAAGGGTGGTTCAGAAATCGCTTCCAAATGACAGGCCTGAAAAGCAGGGGGTTCTGGGATGGAGAACAAAAAAATATACAGGCCACAGGTGGTGTGCTGCTCAGGCTGATGACCGAAGCTGTTCTCTTGAGTTTAAAGCATTTGTGATGGCCAGAGAGTAAGCACCTGGCCTGGAAGTAGAGACGGGGAAAGGGGCCATGGCGCCAGGTGGACGTGGGTTGGAGGGTGGGCCAGCGTGGGGGTCGAGCCTGCAGTGAGGCTGGTGTACAGAGGCTTTGGGGGCAAAAAGACCTTTTCATTTGACCCACGGACAAAGCGCCTTTCTGTTTGCCAACTGGATGTCGAATACTTCTCAGGCTGGCTTAGAGAGGGAGAAAGAGAATGAAATATTTGTGGTTGTTAGTGCTAAAGAGGTAGTCTTTTACCTTGTCGAAGCTGGCTGTCTCTGAGAAGGTTGCTATCCCCCAGTGCCATCCAAATCACGCCCAGAGTGCAATGAGACCTCAGTCACTGTGCCACCGATAACTCTTCTCATTGGGTTAAAGATGGCTTTCTTTCCCCAGTCTTCTTCTACAAAGCAAATGCTCCTCGAAGTAGTGCTATATAGTCACTTAAACCTGAATGTGAATGCGCGTGTGTTTTTTAAAAGCACTTTATTGAAGTATGATTGACATACAAAAAGCTATACATATTTAATGTACACAACTTGATGAGTTTGGAGATAAGTATATATCCACGAAACCATCACCATAATCTATACTGTAGACATATCGATCAACTCCAAAATTTCCTCCTGCCCTTCTTTTATTTATTGTTATTATCATTATTTGCAGTAATAATGATAAAAACACAAGACCTCGAACGAAGCAACATCTCCACTTTTTTTCAACATAGCACCGAAGATCTGAGCCATAGAAATTATGAAGAAAAAGGAAAAAAGAGGCATCCAGATCAGAAAAGGAATAATTCAAATTATTTTTCACATGACACGATCTTATATGTAGAAAAGCCTGAAGACTCCACCAAAAAACTGTTAAAACTAGTAAACAATCTGGTCAAGTTGCAGGATGCGAAACCGACATACAAAAATCAGTTGCATTTCTATATACCAATAGCGAACTATCCAAAAAGAAAATTAAGAACAATCTCCTTTACCATAACTTCAAAAAGAGTAAAATATCTAGGAATAAATTTAACCAAGGAGGAAAAGACTTGTACCCTGAAAACTGTAAAACACCGATGAACATGTTTTTGTACTCAGCTTACAATTGCCTGAAACTTTTTTTATCATAATATTTAGGTATTTTTATTTTCACATTCATTTATTTTTATTCTTTGAGAGTAGGGACCGTGTCATCAATTTTATCATATAATGGAACCATAACTAGTGATTGTTTCGTGAAAATCAATGGAAGGATGGTTGCAATGAGAGGACAGCCTTAAAATACATGGGGTAGGAGCTGGGCATAGTAGAGGATGGTGCAATGTTGGTTAAGGTTAATGGGAACCACTACAGATAAGTGCTAGTCACATAAAAGGAATCTTGGATCCAGCTTATTTCCAAAGGATGCTGGGTCACGGCATCAGAAGACAGGATTAAAAATCCAGAAAAGCTAATATTTCTGGTGACCAACATTGTTAGCCATCACTCTTGGGTACCATGGGAGGTCCCTGTGAACGTGTGTCTGTCATATCGGCTAATGATACATGTTACTTGTTACAGTCTGAATCTACCCATCAGAAAATGATGGACATCTATAAATTGATACAGTAGTCCAAAATTCTTGTCAAAGGTGGAAAAGTGGATTCAACTTTTTATTTATTATTTTTTCTCTTATTAGACTGCGGAGTATACCATGGCCCACGTCTTCTTTCTGTATTTAGTCAGTTCCTGGCACAGAGAAAGCACTGAATATCTTACTATTGAATAAATGCACAATTTAATAAGCAAATCTTGATTAAATTCAACACTTTTGAGCCGTGGAGTAAGAACTAAGGACAAATAATAAAAATAAACGTGGGAAATTCTTTGGGCAGGTGGGAGCTATCTATGCAAGGAGGACCACAAAGTCCAAAGTTCAAATTGCAACTCCACACTTATCAGCTGTGAAAACTTGGGTAGCTTATTAAGCCTCAGTTTTTCTATATGTAAAATGGGGGATAATAACAGCATTTATTTCATAGGGTATTTAAAAAGATGACTTGAAAGAATGCATGCGAAGCAGATAGCACATAGCAAAAATTCAATAAGTGGCGTGTTGTTATTATGTTTAATTCCTGGCTTAGAAATGGAATGCTTTTTACTTCAAATATACAAAAACAACATAAACGATCACTTGAAGATAACACATTTCACATTGGTACAATGATCACAGTCGAGGGGTGGGGGCGAGACAGGGAAAAGCAAGAACGTTTTTTTTTTTATTTTATTTACCTGAAATACCTCCTGTTAATGTCTTGCTTCTGGTTGAACAGCAGCTATAAAATACTTGTGTTATGGCCCAAATGTAAAAATAAGTCCGTTTCTATTTAGGAGATTAACTACATCCACATTTGTAGTACCATTTAGGGCTGTTCAAAGCCATGAGGATTGATGTCCCCGACTTGAGATAACCTAGACAGATAAAAGCCGGTTTCCATGGGAACGAGCTTTGCTTTCTCTTCCATCTAATTAGAATCCAGCTACCCAAGTCTGAATGTTTTATAAGTACCTTCCAATGAGTTCTTCATTTGGTTGACCAAGCTCAGTGCCAGCACAGGCAACGCGCCTGTGATATTTGCAATATCAGTTAACTTCTATCAAGTGAGGACACGCTCAAGTTTGTTGAGACTGATTCTTTGTTTATTTGGTTCACTTGCAGTTCAGACTTAACAGGATCGGTTTCCACAGACCACCTTGTAGTACCCAACGTTCTGTAGTTTTTCTGAGCAATAGTAGTTTGGAAACTTTCTGGGGGAGGAAGTAGATGAGAGAAGAGCTACGAGGTGGTGATATAAACCACGTTTCTTCCGGTGTATCTGGGGGTGCTGCGTACATTTCAGGAACGTTGATTTGGCCATTCGATTCCACCATATTTGGACGGTACTGTTCAATCCCTCGCCTTGTCACCTGCTCGCACTGTGCTTTCCTCACGTATCTGTAGAGCTCTTGCTTTCTTTGCTATTTACTCGGAGAAGCAAGTAGAGGAGCTCTCTTAACTTAATCTCTGCTGTTTCCTAGTGCTGAATGACTCTTATCGCCGTCATTTCCTATCCTCAGGAAGAGAGTCCTCTTCTCACCTTACATCGTCTAGGCCCTCGGAGCTCTGGGGAGATGCCCCGTGCCTCAGGCCGGACTGTGCAGAGAAGGAAAGGAGAGGGCCACTGAACCTCGCCCTCACAACTCAGAATCCAAACACCTTTGGACGAGAGCATCACTACTACGTGCCTTTTCTTTCCCGGGGCTCTGCATTGAAAATCAGTACTGGGTTCTTCTCTTCGGCTCTTTTCATTGCAGAGCCTTGGTGGCTTCTGGGAGCCATGAAGCCGCCCCATTTCTCTGTCCCTTCCTAGTCATTGCACCGGTGGCAAGAGGCACCTGGGCCTCTCTGGCAAGCTTTGGGGTCTGTACATGATGTGGCCTCTTCTGTTGCCAAGTTCCTGCCACCCGCTCTGCTTGGAGGAGATAGATAAGGGCAGGCAGGGCAAGGAAGCCCCTGCCAACTGGCAGGCAGGACTGGCAACCTGAGGCCGGGCTGAGCAAGCTGCAGCCTTTTCGGCCGGAATTGCTTTGGAACAAATCGGTGTAGGGAATGGTCAGATTTTGGCAGAGGGCAAAGGGAGCCCAGATGGAGAAGGAAGCTTGAGGGGTTAATAGACTTGGAGCAGGCTTCATGGAAGGGCACCAGGGGATCCCGTCAACATGTTTCCCTAGACTCTCTGGGCGAGGCTCCAGGAAGGGACAAGTCAGCTTGCCATAGGCAGCAGCACCTACTCCAATGCCCTGTAGTTCGGTTCCATGACGCGCTTACAATACTGGGCTTCTCAAAGGCAGGAACTGAGTCTTTATCCCTCACCGTGTCTCCAGAGTTTACCCAGGGCCTGGCAGTGAATCAGGACCCACTTAACTTCTGCTGGCTTGAAAGGAATTGAAGGAAATTTGTGGAATATGTTTAGGGAATATGTTTAGAGAGACACCTGCATGCTCCAGATGAGCCAACAACTTGGCGCTACTCTAAACATCATTATTAAATATTTTCTCAACAATTATTTAGAGAAGAGGTTGAAGGCTGAATGAGCGAAGGGCTGCTAAGGAAGACCTCTCATTTTCAGACCTTTTCAGATAACTAGAAGATCTGCAGTTGGACAGACCCACCCTCCTCAGAGGCATTTGAACAATCGTTTGTTACTTCAGCCTGCTCTTTAGAGGTCTCAGTTTGGAGGTTCCCTTCTTAGGAGTTCCGGTAAATACTTTCTTCACCAGATTTATAATGTTGTTTTAGCGCCTGTTGGAGCAGTGCTCCTGGCACCTGCCCAGATGCCCTTGGCCTAACCCAGTGTGTAAACGCATTTATCTTTAGAGATGGGGTTAAGTCAACTACTGCTGATTTTGTTTTGTTGTATTAAAGAAATATTATAACAACTTTAAAGGCTCTTTCAAAGGAAGAATAATAACTTACTCTCTATCGTAAAATTATAACAAATAGATTTTATTTTTGTGTATTCTGGAGATTCGGCCATAATCATACATATTTTACATCAGTGTAATCACAGTGAATATGACGTTTGCTTTCTTCTCTATTCGCTCTACATTATATCAAATGTTTCTCTATAGTGTTTCACTCTTTTTCTGTTTTAATAGCTGTATGATATTTCATCAAGTGGCTAAACAAACTGTTTAGATTATTCACATATTTTTTACTATCATAAGCAACCATGCAATGATGATTCTATGTAGATAGCATTTTTTTTTCTTGTTTCAATTATTTTCTTTAGGATTAATTCCTAGGAGAAAGATCAAAGTCCATGGTATGCTGGAGCTGGTTCACACCAGCTTGTGAGAGCCCATTTTGCAAATCTCTTGAGCTCTCTTAAAATCAGCTGTGATTGGTAGGACAATTTGCACCACAGAAATTGACAAATGCTGCAAATCAGGGCTTTTTTGTTTTGGTTTGTTCTTATTTTTGTTTTTGGAGAGCCGGCTTGTCAGCACAACACCGATCAAAGGGTACATACTTGTTTATGGTTCTTGATATATTGATTGCCATATTATTTTTTAAAGAACTCGAATATATATGTATATGTGTACATATATATCTAGTTTAATTGAAACATCTTCACTTGTTGAGGTGTAATTATAAAATACTTATTTTTCTTCAATAGTTGCTAAGCTGTGTTTTGTCCAAATACCCCTCGTTCCCACTGGCCAGTGAGCTCCCTTAATATTATCTGATTCTTGAATTTATAGAAAAAATGCAAAGAAACTACACTGGCTAAAGCAATTTTGAAAAAGGAAAACAAAGTTGAGGACTTGTCAGTACCTGACTTTGAAACTTATAAAGCTTGAGGAATTAAGACAGTAAATGGCATACGTGTAGAGTTGGACAAATATACGGAACAGAACAGGGAGTCTGGAAATAGACCATACATATATGGTCAACTTATTTTCAACAAAGGTGCAGAGGCAATTTGGTTGGTGGAAAAAAGATAGTCTTTTCAACAAATTGTACTGGAATAAATGAATATCTACAGTCAAACCTCCTCCGCCAAACAACAGAATTCTATTTATTCCTTCCATCATATACAAAAATTAACTTAACATGGATCATATACCTAAATGTGAACCTCAATACTACACAAATTCTCAAAGAAAACATTGACGAAAATCTTCGTGGTCTTGGATTAGGAAAAGGTATCTTAGATATAATACAAAATGTATGATCCATAAAAGAAAAACTTAATAAATTTGACCTCAGAACTTCTGCTCTTCAAAATATACTGTTAAGAGAATCAATAGGTAAGCCACACACTAGAAGAGTTTATGTACAAATCAGAAATCTGATAAAGGACTTGTATTCGGATGTGGAAGAACCGGAAGGCTCAGCCGCTGGTGGGAATGCGAAATAGCACAACCGCTTTGGAAAACATTTGACTGTTTCTTAACGAGTTAATCATATACCTATCGTATGATTCAGTTATTCCACTCCTAGGTATTTTATCCAAAAAAACCAACCAAACAAACATATGTTTATATGTTTATATGTTTGTCATAGCCCCAAACCAAAAACATCCCAACTGTCTATTGACAGGTGAACGAATATACCAAACTATGTGATATCCAGTCAATGAAATACTATTTAGCAATAGAAAGAAATATAGTACTGATATAAGCTACAACTTGGAAAAATAGCAAAGTAATATGCTGAGTGACAGAAGCCAGACACAAAAGAGTATATACTTTATGATTTCATTTACGTAAAATTTTAGAAATGCATAATAATCTGTAGTGAAAGAAAGCAGATCAGCAGCCACCTGAGGACGTATGGGGTGGACAGTCATTTGAGGAAGGGATTACAAAGGGGAAGGGGGAAGATTTTGGAGTTGATGGATATGTTCATTACCTTTATTGAGATGATGGTCTCATAGGTGTATTCATGTGTAAAAACTTACCAAACTATACATTTTAAATATGTGTACTTTATTGCATATTAATTATATCTTTTAAAGTTGTTAAAAATGATTAAAATTGTGAGCATGAGTTCATTATGTCATGATTTACAGTATCTGAAAATAATATTGGAAATATTCTATCTTAAAGGGAATGTCCCCAAATATTGGCCGTTATGTTTCCTGTGAACATCAAAATTATTACACAAGGCAAATGCAAAAATTACATAGATACCATACATCAAATGGATAGGAAGTGAAGCGCATCGAATTTTTTCATACTTTAATCAAGAAAGGAGTTTCTATGATGTTTAGGATAAAAGCGAATGTGGAATTGCTCAATAAATAGCTTAGTGACTGCCACAAAACCCCCAGCTGGTGCCTTTCTATATGGCAAAGTGGGGTAGCCTGGGTTTGGGGCTCTGTAGAGTTCCAGCCTAGTTTGGTGTGAGTAACGCTTATAAACTCTGCAAACCTATTCATTCGCATGGACATCGACACAAATGACAGAAGCTATCACCATGTAAAAACAGTATTATTAGACCTTCCATTTAGAGAGAGCAGACAAAATCATAAGTACAACTGAAGGCATATTTTGATTCAGTTTTCAGGACATTTGGTCAAATTCAATAAAAGCATTTGGATGTTATTGAAAGACAAACAGGCCAAAGGTGCACATTGTCAGGTTCTGCCTCTAGATTTCCGCTTCTCTCTCTTCTCCTGGAGCAAATGCGGGCTGAATTCCGGCCCTGAAGCATCTGTGGGTATTTGTTCTCACCTCGGGAGCAGCCCCTGTGTGGTTACCTCTTGGACCCCCAGAGTAAGATGAGAGTGGGCTGGGTTAGGAAGCAGATCCTTGATCTCCCACCAGACCTGTGCACCCCAGTAAGACTAGTCTTTTTTCATGAGACATTTAAGAAGAAGAGGATGTTGATTAACTTATGAGATTGGCAAGTCCAGGGGTAGGACTAGCTGTAAGCCTGGCTAGATCCAGAGCTTAAACGATGGCACCGGGTCTGGCCTCTTTCTTTCGACTCATCCCTCTTTCGTGTTTTCTTCTGCATAGCAGCCTTTGAATGGCCACTATGAGTGGCCATAGCTCATGAATGCATTTCCAGACCTGATATCCTCTCAGGGTCAAATCCAGTGGAATGGAGAGCTTCTATTCCACGAGAATTGAATAAAACAGTGGAGTCATTGAACCCATCACTGAGACCAGGGAGAAGGACCTCTATCATATGTGTGCTATATAGTCTGGGTTGTAAGAAGGAGCTTCTTCTAAAGAACTTGGGAGAATATGCTTTCCACAAGTATGGTAGGCAGACACCGGGTGAAATTCACTGATGCCTCTCGATTTCATGTGTCTGGAGCTCATTCCTGTTTGCTCCTCCAGATTCTGGTGAACTCTGGGCTTTCAAAAGCTTCAATGAGTCTTAGACTGATTTACTGTTGAATTCTCAGGGAAAGAAATTCAAGGAGTCTAATTTTTGAGGTTAGGAAGGATAGAGAGAAGGAATACTGGATCCTCAAGCTCTAGAGTTTTTGGTGCCTGTTAAGTAGCTAAGCCCGGGAAGAACCAATGGTGCAGAGCTGGGCCACAGTGAAGCAGGCACCACCTCATCGTCCTCCATTGCATGGTGTAGGAGGGCTACCAGCAGGTCCATTCTGGGACCCCTGGATGCCTGTACAAGGATACACCTTGGTGCCTTGAGTCCTAGGCAACCTCACCCTCATATTCTGAAGAAATGGATTTATGGAGACTACATCTGCAGAACCCTTTCCTCAGGTGTCAGGTTTAATCCTAATATGAATAAAGACACAAATCATGGCAATAATAATAAAGCAGGGCAAAAAAAAATTACATAGATAATGAGTTTGCAGCAGAATTTCTCTTTAGGAGAACGCTGCCTTGGAGAAAACATCTTGATAAGACGTCTAGGGTCGAAGGTGAAACTCTGAGAGCGTGGATGAGAGCAAGGATAATAAAAGAGAGAAAAAGGGTTTTCCTCCCGAAAGTTAAGTAGCTGATGCAAGGTGTAAAGACATTTTAGAGAAGGCAAGCTTAGCATTCACTTTTGAGTTCTTGGCTTTGTTGCCATGTGCACGTCCCTCCACTGTGCTCCCACACCTTCAGTAAAGTCTACTAAGCACTCAGACGGCTGTGCCTGAGTGTTCTTCACTCATTTATCTATTTAGGGTAGAAAATGAGGTTAGATTTCTCATCTGGGTGAATCAGGGTGAAACATAACAGAAAGAGCATGTGTGAGATGGTTGGATGATCCATAAACTAGATGAACAGGAACTCAGAGCTGGGAAGATCAGAGGAACTTTTCTTAGGAATTTGATAGACATTTTAGAGTGGGTTTTGGACGTCCACCAGAAATAGAATTGGAGGTTGAAATTTTTCCTAAAGAGATTTTAAGGGACAGGGAAGTCCAGTTGATATCCATGTAATAAACATAATAATAAACATAATAATAATAATAACAAAAGTAACAACAATGATTATTTACTGCTTAGGTACTAATGTCAGATGTTTTGCTGGATCTTTTATATTTCCTACAAAATAAAGTACTAACCTTAGTCAATCTTTATATTTTTTCTAATATTTCTTATTCTTATTGTATTCTGTTTATTTACCTAACAGCATTCACCCCGATCTGTGTTTATATGTTTACTTGTTCCCATAATGTTCTTGGTGACTTCCCACTGCATAGCAAACTCTGCAAAGAAACACACCTTGCCCGTCTTCTTGCCCGACGTTTAAACAGCATTTATTGTGGTGCCAGCACTTAGTAGTCCCTCAGTAGATATTACCTATTATGAGCATGGCAGGTAATCGATAAATAAATTCACTTAAATGAATAAATGAATGCAATAAACAAGTGAATTTTGTCGATGAAGAAACTGGAGTTCAGAGAAGTTCGCTTACTTACTCGAGGCCACATGACTAATAACTAGCAGTATCAAGATGCCATTGTAGGTCCCACCCAGCTCCACTGTCAGCTTGCTTCTCACTGTGTCTTTCTGCGGCAAACCCTGGGGTAAATTTTCCTGGAGGTTTTCCAGCTGAGCTCAGGTTAAGCTTATGTTTCGGTGTGAAATCTGGCTCCCTAGCTCACAAAATTTAGGAGAGGAATATAGAGGTGCCCTGAAATAGCCTGACCCTAGGGGCTGAGGCATAGTAGCTTTCTTGGGGCCCTGCACAGAGTCTGTGAATTATGGGAGCACGACCTGCTATACCCACGTCTGGTGCCTGCATGGTTACACGGCCTAGCATGTACAGACATAGGGTTCAAACAGAGACCTCACCTTTGAGACGTAGTAAAGATGACGGGGGACCCGTGGATCCCCTACCCATCCCCCTGGAAGGCCAAGGCTGCCTTGCCTTGATCTTGAGGAGAAAGAGATCCTGCTGATGTGACTGCCTTGTTGTGGAGCTTCATGTACGTAAGTGGTTCTGAGTGCCTTTACCAGAGTACTGTGATGCACCCATCCAGACACTAGCTTATCACCAGCAGCTCACTCAAGAGGAATAACACGCTTACATGTCAACCTGGAAGGGGGTCTACACAACATCTTTAAACAGAAAATGTCAGGCCTATCACTGGGTTTCTGTGCTGACGAGCATTGAGAAGATGCCATTTCTTTTGCCCTTTGTTTTCCTCTTGGTGCCCACCCTGGCCCTGCACCCAGCAGAACGTGTGTCTGAGTCTCCGTCCGGGTGGCTTCTAAGGATTGTGATGTCCTTCCTCAAATCCAGTCCTGCTGCAGATGGAGAGCAGCTGAGGAGCCCTGTGTCCACAGTCGTCCAAAGCGGAATCTCTGCTCACCCAACCTGCCTCCAGAAAGTCAATGCCTCGCCTCGTTCAGTAGAGGCAAATCTCGAACTCCTGCTGAGCCCCTGGAATTCTGCCCTGGTGCTTGTATAGACTTCTGAGGCAGAGCTGGGCTTTATGTAGGTGATCTTGAATACCCTTTCCTGCAATCATCAGAGAAAGGTCCGGTCGTTCAGAGAGCATCGTGGTAACACCCAGAACGCAGGCGAGAGATCGCAGACACGGGAGCTGAAAAATGCTGGAGGCCAATCCCAGAAGAGCTTTTTACTGCCCGACGGCCTAGAAGCAGTGAGCTCACCCCTGCTCCTCACTTTCGTTGCCCATAAAATGTGGAGAATAATGACCACTTCTAAAGGAGATTACAAGCGCTAATATATACTGTGATTGCTATATACTATGACATATTATATTATTGTTATGTATAATGTATTCTCTGGGAGGTCTCCATCATCATGGTTGGCACACGGTAGGTGCTTAAGAAGCATATCAATTTTCAGATCTGTTATACGCAAAAAGATGTTTATTATAACACTGATTATAAACACAGACCTCCAAAGTGGCCTCAATGTATACCAATAAAGAAATGATTCAATCAGTTATGACATATTCTTATGACAATACAATGCGGCCATTGCAAATCCTGATTTTTAAAGAAATGGGAAAATGCTCACAAAAATATCAAGTAAAAAAAAGATTCAAATCATATATATGATCATATATATATGATCCAAATTATACATATGTATTAATTAATATATATAGCCTAATTTATGGAAAATAATCAAAATGATGCTATGTACATATACTGTTGAATAGGGCTCTACCCCTTCCCTAAAAAGAATTTGGAAAATACAACCCTAAAAGCTAGAGTTTCTCTAAGCGGTGAAAGTATGGGTGGTTTTCATTTTCTTCTTTATTCTTTTTGTGTTTCTCAGATTTCCCACAGTGAACATTTCCTACAATTATAATACAAGGAGAAGCAAACATTATTACTTTCTAAAAATGATGGGAGAAGCTGCACCTCATTTTTTTTTGCCAAACAACAGCTGCCGAGAACCATTAACTTTCTCCCCCATCTATCCAAATGACATGACCAGGGCCTGGCATGGGTGGCACTGCGATGGCTCCCGGTCTGCTGGCTAGCATCGCAGATGGGCTGCGCATGGCATGGGCAGTGCCCAGCCTTGTCGAGCTGTCCCCCTCCTCCTCCCTGGTGGCGTCTCCTCCAGTATTTATTCACTCCCATAGCCTATAGAGTTAAAAGAGGTTTGTTTCTTTTCAGGCTGTTGAGTGCAGCCAGGGTAATTTAGTAGAAAAATGTCATGCTAATGCAATTCAAAGTTCAAATGATCTTTCATTTCGAGGGAAAGAAGAATGTGTGTGCAGTTGGAATGTTAAAACTCACTACTTGCCCTGCAATTCAAATAGAAATATGAGCTGCAGGGGCTACATAAGTCACATGAAGTACTGTGAGTGAAATGCGCAAAATGAATAAAAATGATCCGGAAGCCGTTTATTAGCATTGCTGGGGGCCAGCACCAAACAAGAACCGTGGCCGTCAGAAGCTGCGTGGGGAAGAAGGAGTGTTTGCATGAAATTACAATAATCCTGGAATAATGAGGAAGGAGGTGATCAGTGAGGTTCCTCTTTAAGAACATCGAAAGCCGCCCTCAGCCCCCTAGAGAGCGGTGCCCTTTCCAGCCCACGTGCCCTCTCCTCTCTTCCTGGGGTCCTGGCTGGCTGGCTGCCCTTGGCGGGTGGGGGGCGGGGGGTGCGGAGCCCAAGAGCCCAAGGGAGAGGTTGTGTTGCCCACAGTGCTGCCTGCTCTGGGGGAGGGTGTCACTGAAGGTAGATGGAGAAGTTGTGGCCCCTGGGACTCTGGCCACCAGTGCGGTTGGCTTCCTCAGTGAGCTTTCTGGGCACGGGGAAGGCAGGCCTGTCCTTGGTGAGCTCAGCCTGCTTCTACTCCACTTCAGCTTTCCCATCTCCCTCTGCCACAGAGATGTGCTCAGAGGAAAGAATGTCAGTTATTTATATCTTAATATAAATTTGCCACCTTGCTTCGGCTCATAAGAGATTAATATTTCCAGACATAGCTGTTATGATCCATTGAAATTCTTTATTTTTTCCTCCCTAAACTTGTGGAAAGGATGTGAAGCAGCAGGGTGTGGATAGTTTGTTCAAGTTTCTTTCTTCAGTTTTTAAAATCAAATTTGATCTCCCACTGAGATTCTCTGGTCACAACAAACATGACCTTCTTGGCTTCATCATTATATCCTCCATCTGTGTTATGGACTGAGTCGTGTCCTCTCAAAATCCACATGTTGAAGCCCCAACCCCTTGTAGGGCTATACTGGAGATGGCACCCCTGGGCAGTAATTAAGGCTAGATGGGGTCAAGGGGGTGGGGCCTTGATCCAACAGGGTTAGTGTCCTTACAGGAAGAGACCCCAGAGCTTCCTCTTGCAGGAGCTCTTACTCCCTTGGTCTGTCTCTCTGTCTGTCTCAGTCTCTGTCTCTGTCTCTCTCTTTCTCTCTTTCATCTACCCCTCTCAGCATATACTCTGCACCAAGAAGAGGTCATATGAGCACACCACGAGCTGATGGCTACCTGCAAGCCAAGAGAAGGGGTCTCGGAATAAAACCTACTTTGCCACACCTTGATCTTGGACTTCCAGCCTCCAGAAAGGTGAGAGATACAGTTTTGTTGTGTAAGCCAACCATTCTGTGGTATTTTGTTATGCTAGCCTGACCAGAGTAATGTAATCTTTTACACCCTAATCTGAAAAGAACAGAAGGGATAAGACTGACCTTCGCTTATGCAAAGACAAACCCTAAGAAACTAAACAAAACCCACTAGAATTCAAGGCACAAGTGTGTGTATGTGGTGTGTATACCGGCAAGAGTACAGGTGTTTCTTCGGAGAATGTTAATTTCCTATTATGTTTCATCTAAGTGGGTGAAATTTTTTCCATGTAGATTTCATTGTAGGACAGAGAAGTGTGATGCATAAATTGGGTGACAGTGGTGGGCGGGGTAGGTTTGGAGGTGAGAAGAAAGAGAAAGAAGAACTATTTTCCTTTTATTTTTACATCTAGTCCCAAGAGCAGAAAAAAGAATTACATTTATTTATATACATATATCCCAATATAACCGTTATGCATTGTTTCCCAAATTGACTTCCATAGAATACTGGTTCTGCAAAGGGATATTAATGGAAGTCATTTAAAAACGTCTTTGGTCAAGTGAATTTTGGGAAGCGTTTTTGCATGATTTTTCAAAGCCTGCAAATTGTGACTCTCCAAGAGGCAGACGTGGCCTGCAGTGGGTCCCGACGTCCTTGACCACGACTCCCCTTGCACTGTTCATCTTTGGGGTGCGTGCTAAAGGCCGTGGTGCTGTTGTGGGAGAGCACGGATGAGAAGTTGCACACTTTAGTTCTGGACGTGGTAGCGACATCTTCCTGAACAAGTCGCCTCTTGGTGCCTCAGTTGCTTTGCTGTAAAATGAGGGGTGAGTTGTATAATCTCGGCTCTTCCTCTCCTCTGGCATCTGTGATTCCGTTTCTATGACTTCCCGGCCCCGCTGACCCACTTTGTACTCTAGGGCAAAGCATCCATCTCCCTATCTATTCACAAGTATAGAAACGCTCAATCTACCTTCCACAGAGGTCTCTTGTCAAGATCAAATGAGTGAATGCAGGAGAAAGTGCTTAGGAAAAAATAAAGTGCTAAATAATTTCTAATGCCTTCAGGGAAAGGGCTATGACTTCCCTGTCATTCCAGGTACTGTACAAACTAGCTGAAAAGGAAGCATGAGGATGGACGTACCTCTCAGAGCTCGACTTGCTTGGACTCAAATCCCAACTCTGTCCTTTCTACTGAATGAGCTCAGGCCGGGTACTAACGTCCTTTGTCTCGGTTTCCTCAGTGTTAAAAATGCCGGTACCTTCTCCTATAATTGCATTGAGGATTGAATGGGACAACATGGGTGAAGTGCTAAACACAGTGCTTGGTGTTTAGTAAAGGCTCAGAAAATATTAAGTACCCATCATCATCGTTGTCATCATCATCATTATCATCGTCATCATCATTATCGAGTGAAGGAACAGTCGCAGCCACAATAGCCACAATCGATGAAATAATAATAAAAAAAGATGACTTGGTGGGGTGGTCAGTATGTGGATAGCTTAAAGGCTGTCGACTCTGCAAACGTGCTGGATGTTCCCCTAAACTCACAGCTGTTCTCCGTGGGCTGATAAGTTAAAAACATGGGTTGGCCTTGCTACCAATAAGTGTTTACTGAGTCCTCCAGCTTACAAGCCATGGTGCTCGCTATAAGGCATAGATGAAAAAGTAGTCTTCTCCCCCTTAAAAAATGACAATTTAGAGAGAAATAAAAATGATAAGCTCCCAAACAATGAGCGGAAAATAAATGCCTGACAGTGTTCTGCCTTTCTCGGGTAGGTCTGGTGAATATTCATGGGAAGAGTAACAGTTGAAGTTTTCATAGAAAATGTGGGGCTTGACCAGGGCCTGGGGTGACATGGATTTGGAAAGCAGAGAGGAGAGGAGAACGTCATGAGAGAGAAGCAGAGGAAGGCATGTTGCATTGGATGTGGAAGAGGATGCCAAGGGGTGTAGACTCAGTTAGCGAGTGGTGGGCTATGCATTGGAGGGTAGGTCCCTGATGATTAGGCGGAGGAATCTGGACTTCATACAAGAGAAAATCAGCAGAGGGCAAGTTTCTTTCTTTCCTTCTTTCTTTTTTAAAACTGTCTGCTTTCTCTTTGTGAAAGTAGAAAGGTCATATATGAACGTGAGTCATCATTCTTTTCCACTCACTTAACATTCAGCATGAATCAATGTTTGCCTTGGGTGAATGGGCAGGTAGTTATTTGCAAGGCTGAATCAAATCATGCAGCTGATATGGGTGCTGCCTGCAGTCCTCCTCTCCCTCTGCTGGCCAGGGTTCCACTTGGTGGAAAGGCACTAGCACTGGTGGGTTGGTGGGGAAGGTGTTCTTGAAGAAAGGTGAGGATGGGGCCCTTTGCACGGTAGGGGATCTCATGGAATAGCTCGTTTCTGAAATCTTGGAGATGGAGAAGTGACCTGGGTGGGGTGGGTGGGTGTGTGTGCTTGGAATTTTAACTTATACCACTGGATAGGTGATTGTATCCTAGAGCAGGGAAAAGCATTTTTTTATGTGGATTAATAAAACAAGGATAAATTGCCCTCACCTTACAGCTCTCCTAGAAATTTAGACTTCCAATTTGAGGCATTTAAAAGCCCATTAAACATCGTCACTCTGCCACTATGGATTGAATCAGCCCTGCGCCCTCCACTGTCAGCAGTGACAACCTCCATCCTTCCCGAACCTGGCCACCAACGTGAGCAGCCAGCTCTTTAAGCAGAAATGATCTTTTGTGAAAATCTATATATTATTTAATGCCTTTGCCCTTTGCCTCGGCTCTCTTTCCATGAGCTCCTCAGCCAAGATTTCAGTCTGCTTTGGATGCTTTGCAAGGAGAAATGTACAGCCAACTCCGGTGGGAATCGTGGCTTTCTGTCCCTGATGTCTGGAGTCTCATAATTTATAGTTCTTTCATGCTGGGGCTCTGCAGCCCTTTAATGGGGCCTTGCGGTAAAGTTTGGGTAGGAGGAAATCATTCCACTTAAAAATGGTTCTGCTTTGACGGTCTCTGTTTTACTGGGAGTTTTTCTTCTCCCTTGTCTTTAAAGCCAGAGCCATTTCCTGAAATAAATGTTGCCTGAACACCAGAGAAGAAAAGAGAGAGTATTAAGTCTCCGAAAGATTCGGACGCCAGCAGTGCCTTCAAATGGATTTGGCGGTTCATTGATCAATCAACGAATATTTAATAATCGCCTAATGCATGTAAAACAGAATGCTAGGGACTGTGGAGAGGATCAAATGTGAATAAAATCCTGTCCCTCTGATTCTCATAACTCAGTACTTCTCACTGTTGGCCAAATTCAAGCCAAACTCCTTGTCTTGATACCCAAGGCCTTGTGTAGATGGCTCCGACCCGCCTTTCTGCACATGCCCCAAGCTCTGGCTAACCTTGAATTCTTTTTATGTGAGGATAAATGCCCCTTGGACCTGCTGATCCCTCCCCATCACTTCTATCTACTAAATTTTGTTCATTTTTGCAGGTTGATTTCAAACACCATCTCCTCTATGAAGAAGGGCCTGATTTGAGTACCAGTTGGATGTGAACTTTCTTCCTTTCGACTCC
>NW_011888907.1:2205151-2209971 GCF_000151845.1 Pteropus vampyrus | reverse complement strand
TCTGTCTTTTCAATATTGTTCCAGTTATCTGTGGTTGTGTAACAAACTATCCCCAAACTTAGTGGCTTTAAACAACAGCCATTTTAATATACCTCATGGTTGTGTGGGTCAGGAGTCTGGGCCAAGTGATTATTCTGCTTTGCATGCCATCAACAGAGGTCACTCACTGGTATTCACTGGCGTCTGGAGAGTACAAGACGTGTGTTCTTTTGTCTGTCTCTGCCAGGGATGGCTGGAAGGCCGGGCTCGCTTAGAAAAATTGACCAGAATGCCTAGACATGGCCTCTCCAGCATGGTGGCTTCAAGGTGATCAGACTTCCTAACTGGAGCTCAGAAGTGAAAATTCCAAGAGACAGTAAGTAGAAGTCATTACTGTCTTAAGATTGGGTCTGGACACAGGTACAGCATCACTTCTATCACGTTGCACTGGTCATGCGATCATAGAACCAGCTCAAATATTGAGAGGGGGTGTTGATGCTATTTCTGGATGAAGAGAGTGTCAAAGAAATTGTGGCCATCCATAATCTGTCACAAAGACACTTTTCATTTTAATAGCAGGGGACGATGGGAAGATCTGTGTGTTGACATCCAGGAGACTTGAGTGTTGGTCTCGCTTTCCCGTGATCCCACTCCACGTGTGAGCTGGAGGCAACCCCCTCACGTCTCTAAGACTTGGAGCTTCCTCAGTGATGGGTGGTGGGTTCAGTGGTTCCCAAAGTGTGGTACCTGGGCCAGTGACATCAGCTTCACTTGAAAATGTGTTAGAAAAGCAAATTCTCGGTCTCATTCAGAGCCAATGAATTAGAAATCTTAGTCAAGGCCCAACAATTTATGTTTTACCAAATCTTTGGGTGATTTTGATACACACGAAGGTTAGAGAACCCCTGGGTTAGCTGATCTTCAAAGTCCCATTCAGCTTTCTGTGATTCCAACTGCAGAAAAAACCTCTCATCTCACAAGACCATGATACACACACAATAAGCTTTAAATCCTTCTGCAATAGTAGAGTGAAAGCCAATCACACTCTTACATTTAAACATACCCCGATGTCTGTATCAGTGAGGATTCCATTCAGGTGCCAGCAGCAGAAAACATAAGTAAGAGTGGCTTAAATAAATAAGGGGTTAATTTATCAAATAAATAATGTGTGCTCTGGAAATAGACATTCCTCAGGTCCAGCTGATCAAGGAAGTCGTCGAAGACCCAGACTTCTCTTTCTTCATGCTCTGTAATCTTTGGCATCTTTCCCTCCATCATCTTTGGCATCTTTACCTCTATCATCTTTAGCACCTTTGGCTGCTATGCCTTCAGGTGTTGGATCGTGTTCCAGGCAGGAAGAAGGGGAAAGGTGAAGTGGCAAAGCACACAACACTGAGCCTGTTCCTTTTAAAGAACTTTCCTGGAAACGGGGCTATATTTACCAGCGGTTTACAACAGGTATCCTTTATAATCGGTTGTTATTTACTTTGAATGTTACCTCTGCTTAAAAGCCCCACCCAGTAACTTTTGCTTTATCTCATTGTCCAGAACTAGGTCACATGGACTCCCTCGACAGGGAGGAAGTGTTGAAAATTGAATACCTTTACCTGGGCACGTTGCCACCCTCAAACAGGACTGAGCTTCTGACAATAGGAAGAAAGCAAGAATAGATCTTGGACAGGCAACTAGTGGAGCCTGCCGTGATTCCTAAATTCAAACTTGTATATTATCGCTAAGTTGCACGCACAGCTTTATATTTAAAGCTGGCGGACTTCAACTATTGTAGGGACAGTTAGATGACCAAAGAAAGGAAGTCTCATTTTAAGGTGACATTTGCTTGGAGCATCTTTGGTCACATGTCCTTTGAGACCTGGCTCAAATACCACAACCTTCAAGAAAACTTTGTCCTTCTCTACCTCTCACCGTTTGCCTTGTTCACTGGGCGCTCCCCACCTCAACCAAATGATAAGTTCTTTAGGGGATAAAATCACATTTTATTATTTTTATTATTCTATTCCCTTTGGGCCCCAGACAGTGCTGAACGCATCATAGGTGCACATTAGATATTTATTGTTGGTTCAGAAGAAATAAGATCGTAGAGATAGCCTTGAATCATGGAAATGGAGTAGTAAGAAGACAATGATTCTGGGTTTAAAAATCTGAGTGAGGGAGTCATGAGAGAGAAAATTAGAAAGGTATTGTGAGGCCGTCCATCCATTTATTCAGTTATACCTTTAATGTATTTATCGAGTACCCATTTCATTCCAGACAAAAATATACCATTTTAGGTTATGTATTCTATTAGCCTTAGAGTATAAAAAGACTCTTAATACCAGCGAGGCAAATTTGTAAGAAATTAGTTACAGATGACCTGTAGATGAGACACCTGTAGTCATCTGAGTGCTGGGGTTACTCTTATTAAAACAAGACAGGCATGGGGGGCTGAGCGGCCGCACACAGTAAGCTTCAACTCCTTCTACAATAGTAGAGTAAAAGCCAATCACACTCTTACATTTAAACACAGCCTGATATGTGGCTAAGATGTTGATGGGAGGTACACAGTGATGGAGCCCTATGCCATTCCAGCCATGAGACCTCATCTTTGTTTGCAAACATGCAACCTCAGTTAATTCTCAAAGCGATCCTTTGCCTTCTCTTTACATTTGAGGAAACTACGGCCCAGGTGGCTGTGTGTTGCTTTGGATCAGGGGCAGAGCTGCGTTTTTATCCCGTATGTTACAGGGTCAGCCTTCCTTCTGCTCTCCAGCTCTGGTCCCTCCCAGAGGGAGTGCTAATTGTCTGGGAGGTCGATGATGCTGCCTCCTGAGAAGTAAGTGGAAGGCAGAGAGCGTATCCGGGGGGCTCACAGATGCTTATCCATGTCACGGTCATTTTTTTTTTTTGTTAAGCGAAACGAGGCGGAGGAGTAGAGAGAGGAAACTGTGGGCAGTCATGACACTCTCAAAACTGTGAATTCTCTAACTGAGGCTGCTTTGCCCTCCCGACAGCTGGCTCAGCCGATGTACACGGGCAGTCATTTGCACTTGTAGAATAGCAGCCGTGTTGATCAGGGGTTGGAAGGTCCCCTTTCAAAGCACTTCTTCTGACTGGTAGCCTGATCCCAGCACTGACAGCTCAGCTTGCTCGCTCCCTTGTTGATGCGCAAACTGACTGAGTTCTCGGCTACCTAATAATGCCTTGGCATGACGGGACATTCAGTGATTCGAGCATTCATTGGGTACCCACCTTATGCCAAGAACTAGGTACTTGAGAAACAGCAGTGAATACATTAGACAAAATCCTTGGTCTCATGAAGGCTGCATTATGAGAAGTAGATTCATCCATTAGTTAGCAAGGCTTTGAGTAAAGGGAGTGGGGTCAGGCCAGGAAGTTAGAGAAGTTGGCACCTGAGACAGGAGGTATTCGGGAAAATGTAAGCCTTGCTGGAGGGGAATCTGGGGGTCTTGGGGCCACATAAAGACCAACCGTAGAACACCTGGAAAATGAAAGCAAATTGTTTCCCATGTCACACCTTTGTCTGAGAACTTGCAGCCCAGTCAAAATCAATTCAGTATCTTTAAACTCTGAGGAAGAAAAAAAATCCTTATTGAATTTCCCTAGACAATGAGTGTCCTGAGGGCGGCCCATGTCTGCTCGGATCATGGCCTCCTTGCTGCCTGGCCTTTAGCAAATATTCACTGAATGACTCGCTGAATAAACTTGCAAAGGCACAGGCACTGCATCTTCAGTCCACTTCCTATTCCAGTCCAATGGCATCCACATGAAGAAAGCATGATGATCCCTGTTATGTGCATAAACAAGAGGATCAGGATTTGAAGTGAGGACTGTGTCTCTCAGAGGTCAAGACTGGTACCCTTTTTATTGCCTTAGTTCTTCATTCTGCTCAACTCTGGCTTCTCACCTGGTACTGCCACACCTTGTTACCAGGAGAACTCTGAATTCTGAGCCGGTGGCTTTCCGCGTTGGTCCCTAGGGAGACGTCCCTCAGGCCCACCCCTAAGGAGTAGTCTGGGGCTTAGTCCTTCACTCCCCAGTTGCTTTCATTCACTCGGAGGATTTAAGAGACATCGTATTGGTGCTTTGCCACTTCGTGAGGCCCTCGACCGGCAAGGATGGGAGATCGTGGTGCCTCCATCGCACGCGACAAGGGAAGCTTATTTACTCTGCTGGCCGTCACCACACCAGCGCCTTGTGACAATCTAGACAAACGCTTGTGGTTCCAGTCATCTCAGGTGGAAAACACCGGCCTAAAATACAGACCTTCTACTCGGAGGCCACATATCCCTCTTTACCTCCCAAACCCAATTTCAAACATTCAGCTGGCAAATCAGGTCATCAAACGTTCCAGCTTCCTGAATCACTGAACGACGGCGGTCTTTTGTGACCTGTCCACTGGGGAGCTCTGTTGTCTAGTCTGTGATGTCATTATAAAGTCTCCATGTTGTTACCAGCACAATAGTTGTTTCTTCTAGCTGTCCCTAGTCCATGCAACAGCTAGGTGCCAATCTTGTGAGACTAGTAAGGATATGTAAGAGGGCCTGGGGAGGTCACTTTGTTCTACTAGGCTGTTCACACCCACCGGGGCTTCTCTGATGCCAGGGTGACCATGAGAACAAAGCTGAGTCATCAGACCCCCGAGACATGAGCTCCTCATACGAGTGCTCCCTGCTCTGTCCTCCCTCTGCAGATTGCATGACTGGGAACACACGAAATTAACCAAGGTCGAGTGTGAAAGGAAAGAAACCCTATTACCCCAGAGTTTTCTACATGTTGCTATTTTTCAATAGGTAAAGTAGGAAACACTGTTCCTGTTCTGTTTT
>NW_011888907.1:2203064-2205101 GCF_000151845.1 Pteropus vampyrus | reverse complement strand
GAGGACTGTGTCTCTCAGAGGTCAAGACTGGTACCCTTTTTATTGCCTTAGTTCTTCATTCTGCTCAACTCTGGCTTCTCACCTGGTACTGCCACACCTTGTTACCAGGAGAACTCTGAATTCTGAGCCGGTGGCTTTCCGCGTTGGTCCCTAGGGAGACGTCCCTCAGGCCCACCCCTAAGGAGTAGTCTGGGGCTTAGTCCTTCACTCCCCAGTTGCTTTCATTCACTCGGAGGATTTAAGAGACATCGTATTGGTGCTTTGCCACTTCGTGAGGCCCTCGACCGGCAAGGATGGGAGATCGTGGTGCCTCCATCGCACGCGACAAGGGAAGCTTATTTACTCTGCTGGCCGTCACCACACCAGCGCCTTGTGACAATCTAGACAAACGCTTGTGGTTCCAGTCATCTCAGGTGGAAAACACCGGCCTAAAATACAGACCTTCTACTCGGAGGCCACATATCCCTCTTTACCTCCCAAACCCAATTTCAAACATTCAGCTGGCAAATCAGGTCATCAAACGTTCCAGCTTCCTGAATCACTGAACGACGGCGGTCTTTTGTGACCTGTCCACTGGGGAGCTCTGTTGTCTAGTCTGTGATGTCATTATAAAGTCTCCATGTTGTTACCAGCACAATAGTTGTTTCTTCTAGCTGTCCCTAGTCCATGCAACAGCTAGGTGCCAATCTTGTGAGACTAGTAAGGATATGTAAGAGGGCCTGGGGAGGTCACTTTGTTCTACTAGGCTGTTCACACCCACCGGGGCTTCTCTGATGCCAGGGTGACCATGAGAACAAAACTGAGTCATCAGACCCCCGAGACATGAGCTCCTCATACGAGTGCTCCCTGCTCTGTCCTCCCTCTGCAGATTGCATGACTGGGAACACACGAAATTAACCAAGGTCGAGTGTGAAAGGAAAGAAACCCTATTACCCCAGAGTTTTCTACATGTTGCTATTTTTCAATAGGTAAAGTAGGAAACACTGTTCCTGTTCTGTTTTGCTCATTTTAGTGTAGAATTCTTACTCATTACATGTAACCGAATGAAAGGGGCTGGGGCAGTAAGGAGGACGTGGCCACTCCATGCTCCTGCTCAAATAGCATTCTCATATTAGCCCTCCCATGCCCCGTTACCAGAAATGGGAACCAGCAGGGACAGAAGGGAGACGCTCCGACCAGCCCCTTCCACTGGCATACTTGGAAAGCACTAGAGATGACAAGACGGAGCCAGAGCCCATGGCTTGGAGCTGACTGGCAGAATCGGGGGTCTGCTTCATGTCGGCTTGTGCTACCTCTTCTAGGCCTGTAGCATCTTTCCTGGCCTTTCTCCAGACACTCGAGCTGGAGATTTATTTAGAGAAAGCAAATAGATAAAGAACAGGGAATCAGGATAACCCAGGTTCTCCAGTCCTGGACCTACCACTTGTTAGCTCTGAGCCAGACAAAGTTTCTTAAAATCTCCAAGCCTCAGGTAGCTCATCTGTGAAATGGATCTAACAGTAGCTCCTTCGGCATTACTAAGAGAACTGTAGGAAATATTGCGTGTAGAGCACTTAGCAGTTCCTGCCACCTAGTAAGTGCTCAGAAGTGTTAGCAATGACTATTATTTTGAGAAAACAGACTGCGGGGGTGACGCTAGGCCCCAGCACTGAAGTTCACACATGCGGTTTCGCTTTGGTAAATAGCAGCGTTCCAGGCAGAGCAGCGCTGCCTCAACTTATGCAGCAGATTTTCCTTAGATTCTTCCTGACTCTTTCAGTCTAATCTCTTTTCAGTTTTAATTTGCATCAGCCCAGAGCCTACCCTTGCCCATCTTTTTTCCATCACCCAGGCCTTAAATGCAGAGGCTACTGAAACTGTTAATAAAGCAGGGACTTCACATGATAAGACACAGACAGCACAGTAGGCTGGAATACAGAACAGGAAGGGTGAACAGCAGAGCCAGAGGTATACTTGTTTGTTAGTAAGAACTTCATGGCTGCCTGGGCGGGGCTTAAGCCGTTTGAAATGGCTTAGAGAGCAATATGAAACCCAGAT
>NW_011888907.1:2198389-2202551 GCF_000151845.1 Pteropus vampyrus | reverse complement strand
TGTGAGGCTGCAGGACTCTGGGGACTGCTTCGTCCCCAGGGTTGGAGAGCCCTTTCTACAGCTGAGTTTTACATGAAGAAGTTGGCCAGGCATACTAGCTGCAATAATTATGATAAAGTTTGTAAAAGTAGAGAGGAGGCTAATTTATACTGTGGATGCCATCGATGCCGGGTGAGCCTCTGAAGCTCCAATTACAAGACAAATTTCCTTATGAACCGACTGCCGGAAAATGCCCTCGTTGTTATTCTGACAACAGAAGCTGACTCGTCACTCTCTTAGAATCAACAAGGAGGAAAGAAATAAAATAAAAGGCAATCGTCTCCCCCTCTTAATAACCCAAGGTGATTCTTCTTCCGAGACTGAACGTACATGTTCAGTCAAACCTGGCTCGGAGGAACAATGCTAAGCCTGACTTAAGCGGCTATTCTTGGCTCCACAAAATAAGGGCTGAAAAGAAGATGATCTGGTTTCGTGGCAAGAGATACTGAGATTAAGCCAAGGGAAGGTGCTATGGACTGAATTGCGTCCCCTCAAAATTCATGTGTTGAAGCCCTAACACCCAATGTGATGGCGTTTGGAGATGGGGCCTTTGGGAGGATGATTAGGTTTTGACAAGGTCACAAGGGTGGGGTCCTGTTTTAGTCCCTTTGGGCTGCTATAAGAAGAATAATATAAAATAGACAGGGTAGCTGAAACAATAGAAATGTATTGCTCATAGATCTGGAGACTGGAAGTCTGTGATCAGGGTGCTGACAGACTCGGGGTCTGGTGAGGTCCCACCTGTTTCCTAGATAGCTGTCTTGTCCTTGCGCCCTTACACAGTAGAGAGCAGGGAGAAAGGAAGCGATCTCTCTCTTGTTGTGTTTCTTCTTATAAGGACACTGATCCTATAAGGAGGGCTCCACCCCTACACCCTAATTACCTCCCACAGGCCCCATCTCCATATATCATCACATTGGGGATTAGGATTTCAACATGTACATTTGGGGGGAAGACAAACATTGAGTTCTCAGCAGGCTTTTAGGATGGAACTCAGCCATACTGGAACCCTGATCTTGGACCTCTGGCCTCTAGAACTATGAGAAAATGAATTTTGATGGTTTCAACCAGCCAACCTATGATATTTTGTTATGGCAGCCTAAGCTGCCTAATACAGACTAGTACTATTACTGATGAATACTGACTGGTATAAACCTGAGACCTTGAGAAAAACCATTCCCTACAGAGGCTCCAGCATTTCAGTGATGACGTTCAATGCCAGCTCAGCCTCTTACTAAACTGTATGATGTTAGGCAACTTCCTTAACTTGTCTAAGTCTCAACTAATTCGTCTATAAAATAAAGATACTAATACCATCAGGACCACAGAAATGTGAAAATTAAATGAGATCATACGTTTGAAGTGCCTGGCACACAGTATACACTAGGGGCATTCATGGAGGACATTAGGGACATCCTATCAGACAAGAAGGAAGGAGACGCATTACTGTCTATCAAATGGGCCTTTGGTGTGCAATTAAATTCTAATCCTTCATCCGCAGACAAAGTCCTGGAGCCTCTAGCTTTCAGAGCCTCCCCAAAAAATGGTCTCTGGAAAAAATCTGGTCTTTGGAATCAGAGTGACTTGAATTTTAATCCCCACTCTGATGCTTGTGAGCGCAAAGTGTAATAATCCCTCAGGTCTTGTGTTTCCTCTTCAGCAGCTTGGAGATTACACCTCCCCTCTAGGATCCCACTGGGAGAGGAGAGTGAGATGCAGCATGAAGCACTCGGCACAGTGCCCGGCACTCCCAGTCACCCTGCAAATCTTAACTCTCTTTCCTCTCTGGAAATTGTTCCAGATGCTAAATATGGAGTCTCCCATCAGTCTTGCTATCCAGGGCTGGGAGTACCAAATGCATGTGTTTGTGTAGACATACATATTATATGTATTATGTAGATACACAGGAAAGTACCTTAAACTTATAAACTCTAAGACTGCAATTTAAAAAGATTGTTGTCATTATTGTTATTTCTCAAAGGTCACACTAAGAGGCCTGTAGGTAACATCAGTGGGGGATTATGCTATGAATATGAGGGGGTGATAGGTTTTAATAATCAATTTGTTGCTAGGTGCTTTTTAGAAAAGGGAGTTGCTAAACATTTGTGGAGCCTTTCATTTGCCAGGCATTGTATCCGACACTTTATGCGATCACAGTATCTCACGGCATTGGGCAGATGGAACTAGACTGTGACTCCAAGAATGATTATAATGCACTGCCTGGAACTGTGATTTACCAATCAGATGATTTCTTTCCAATAGACTATAAGCCCCTTAAAGGTAGGGATCATATATTATAAGTATTCCCTTTCTCTACATCTCCTGGGACGGTGTATCAGAGGAACTTGAGGGATATTTGGTAAATAGGTGGATGTGTAGTTATATTCACTCACTTATTAATTCTACAATTATTTATTGAGTATCTGCTATGTTCCAAGCACAGTTCCAGACTAGGGATACAGCAATTAACATCCAATAGACCAAGTCTTCGTTGCTGTCATAGTTCTCACACTCCAGCAGGGCATATGACACTTAAACTATGAAGAGATGCAAGTGGAGGGAGGAAATTAAGAAAGTGGCCAGTGGGTTGGGAGACGACCTGCCAAAAGCCACCTGGGAGCCATCTGGAGCCCCCTCATCTACTGTCAGTGTGAGCTTGGTGTGACCATGATGTCCTATGCTTATCGAGGACAGTGCTTGCTAAGGATGAGCACTGTAGGTATTTTCAACATGGTCCTGAGCCCAAGGAACCATAAATCTTCTCTCTCATGCTCTCTCCAAATTAATATATTTTTTACAGCAGTTTTAGATTTGCAGAAAAATTGAGCAGAAAGTCTAATTCCCATATATCCCCTTGCCCCCACTCCCGAATTGCCTTTATTATTAACGTCTTGCATTAGTTTGCCGCATTTGTTATAAATGATGAGTTAATACTGATATAATCAATGTATAATTAATATTTGTTAACATATATGAAATAATAATTAATGCAATTATTATTAACTGAAATCCATAGTGTACATTAGGGTTCACACTTTGCATTGTACATTCCACGGGTTTCGACAAACGTATCGTGTATCCACTATTACGGTACCGTACAGAGGCGTTTCACTGCCCTGCAAACCCCTGGCCTTCACCTGTCCACCCCAGCAACCACCGATCCTCTTACTGTCTCCATAGTTTTGTCTTTTCTAGATTCTCGTAGAGTTGGAGTTGTGCAGGACCCTTATCTGTTAGCGATTCTGCTCTGTTTCAGTTTAATTTGGCTGCCGCTTTCATGCCACAGTAATGGAACCTACGGCCCTCTGTCCACTCATGGACTCGAGGGGCTGTGATGGACGAGATAAACGTCCTCGCATAGCAAACAGCGTAGATCCACTGTTAGCCCAGCGGGGAAAGACTGGATCTTTACTATTTCCTTGATTCAGTAAAACACATTTAATCATTTAAATGCTTTTTGATAACGAGCTGGGGGTGAGTTTTATCATTTCAGCCAACTCTCAACAGTCTCCGATGTGTCCTGCTTAAGAGAATGGAGAAGAAAGCAGGGGGCATGAGCTTTTCGTTTTGGCTCGTTTGCTTTATTTATCTGTTTAGATTATCCACTTTTGCTCTTTAAAATGACCCAGATTTGCCAGGCAACTGCGAAGCTTCCATGTGGATGTGGGCACCGTGGTGTTGGTAAGATGGAGAGGCTGACTGTCCGTCTCCCCACACAGAGCCCCTGAGGTGATGGAGGAGACAGAGGTGGGCGCCCTGAAGCACAGGGAGTGAGAGAACCTGCAGAACCTGGGCCGGGGAAGGGCAAGTGTGGGTGAAGTCTTGCTCGTGTGTCAGATTTATGGCTGCTAGTAGCACTTATCAAAGTGACATTTATTGGGTGCGAAATGTTCTCATTTTTTAGATAACACAAGCTGTTTAGTATTAAAGCGACTTCCACAGAGCACAGTCTCCTGTCATTAGGGACCTCCTAGGATTAATTACCGAGATCTATGCCTCAATGTTCAGATGCCTCCCAGATCCATAAACTTATAAATCACGCATGAGCTGATTGCCAGGAAATTTTCCTCGAACCATGATCTCTCTGTGAGGGGATGAAGACAAGTTAAGTGAACAGTCAGTA
>NW_011888907.1:2187420-2196474 GCF_000151845.1 Pteropus vampyrus | reverse complement strand
GGCCGGGAGGGTGTCACTGTAGACACGGAGGAGCATACTTGCAAGTCCTGGGACCAGGAAGGGGTCCTCTGGGTGGAAATTCTTCCCCAGTGTTAATAAGTAAACTGACATTCTGCTCTACTTACGGGTCTTCAGTAAGTCTGGTTGGGACAGTCAGCCCTGCTACTGGCAGGAAATAAATTTATTTCTTTGCATAGCTGAGGACTGGATCCAGAACCATCAGGACTGCACTAAAGGTGGCTGCTGTGAGGCCCTGCTTGATGGCTAGTCTGCCTCTCCTTGAAATCCGCACAGGACTCAAGGACCTGTGTCCTATGCGTGGTGATGTCCAGAGTCTCACCTCTGGGTCCCTGGCTCCCTTCCTATTCATGCTTTTGCTCTTACCTTGCTCGGAAGGCAGGCAATGTCTCATTCTGCCGGGATTTCTCAACCTCAGTGGATACAAAAGTCTTTTGTTTTCCTTTAGGCCTACAGCACCTGGTCTTCCTAGGTGGTCTCCCATCCAAGTACTAACCAGCCCCGACCCTGCTTAGCTTCCATAAAAGTCTTGCACATGATAGACAGCCTACACTCAGCAATGCACAGGTGGTAAGGCCTGAGGAAAAGGTGGTTGTGCCTTGACCCTCATCTCCGTGTGGTTCCTAACCTCCCATCTCTACCTCCTGTCTTGCTCTTTCTCAGAAGGTTCTTCCATGCCTCCTCCAAACTCTCTCTCTTCTTCTCTTCCAACCATGGGAAGCCTTGATTGTCTACTTATTAGTAACCTAAAATTCTTTTTCTTTTTGCCCAATGAATAGTGATTCAGGGCTAACCGGGAGCTGGGCTGTGTGCTAAGTTCCGGGGACGCAATGAATTACAAATAGGAATACTCTTTGCCCTCAGAGAGTCCCAGTTTAGAAGGAGAGTCAGATACAAAATATAAACATACAAGTAAATATATCACTCAAGTCGTGATGTCAGTTGTATCTCAGCTGTGCTGCAGGAAAAGCATAGCGTCAGAACACAGCTGGTTTACATTTGGTGGCAAATGTAATCTCAACGACACACGTTGAGATTAAGCCACAGAGGCAGGTGACCATGGAAGGAGAGCAGGAGAGCCCGCTATGCAAAGACGAGGCCAGGTGCAGGGCAAGCTCTGTGTGGCAAAGGAACAGAAGGAAGGTACGAGTATGAGGAATGAGTTTGGGAACATAGGCCTGGCGACCTCAGGCCTTCTGGAGCAGGTTAAGGATTCTATGTTTCCTCCTTAATTCAATGGTGGGCCCCTGAAGAGGTTTCAACAGGGTAGGCCATAATGTGATGTGTATTTTTACAAGATCATTCCAGAGAGAGAATAAATTTAGAAGACACTATCCGGGGAGATAGTGCAGTAGTCTAGGTGAAAAGTAACAGTGTCTTGCACCTGGGGGCTGGAGACGGAGAAAAGGAAGAGAGAGATTTTTGAGGTAGAAATGGCGAGATTGAGGATGGCCTGGATTTGGGGGTGAAGGAAAGGAAATGCCGAGGATGGCTTCAAAATGTCTGGTTTGAATCAAAGAAAGCTCCATGTCTTGCGCTGCTCTATTTGGTTTTTGCGATGACTTTGGGAAGAAGGAAGTCAAGGGGGTTTTCCCTGGTTAATAGAGAAGAAACTAAGAAACTGAGAGATTCAATGATTCATCCCAAGTCTCATGGCTGGTTGGCAAAAGCCAGGACCAGCTTCCCACTCCCCAGATCCTGGGTCCAGGTTTCATTCCCAGTGGCCCCTGTGGGAAGCCTCATGTCCTGTAAATAGGACTTTCCCCTGCCGCAGGACCTATGGTGGCTGGCCCCCACAGCCTCTGGGCTGGCAGCTTCTGTGGCCACGTTTGTGTGCAGCTAGCTCCACGATGCCTCCTTCCTGCCTCTCCCTGCCAGCTCTGGGCTCACTTTTACTTAATGACTCTCATCTCCCAGAAAGTTTCTCCCAGAATCCACAATGGGCAGCATTACGAACTCCTCATGTCTGGTGATAACTTTTTATTAGGTTTTTATTCTTTCGCAATATATTAAAGCCATATTTTTGCCAGGTTTCTACTTCGGTTTATTTCTTGTCCTTGAGTCACTCCTCTTCTCCTCCCACCCTCTTCGGGTCCCCCACCCCCTTACCTGAGCGGACTTTCACTGAGATGTTTAATTCTCCTTTAATCCCAATTCCCTGAGGTACATGAAAGCAGCTTTACGAGCTCATAAATCCAAGAAGATAAAGTGCATTTTTATTAGTTGTGTTGGCATCAAAGGGAAAAAAAAATGGAATCTAATGTGAAATAGTCAATAATGAATTTGCTTAATAGCCCTCCTCATCACCTCGGTGGGTCTCATTGAAGGCAGTGGCCTTCCAGGCAGGGCTTGGGGACTGACAGTCTTTCCCAGGGGATGATGCAAAGGGTACTACCCTGCTCATTGTGTTTTTATTTTTATTTCCTCCAGCAAAAGAATATTTCTTCCAAATGGAGATAGGAGGCTGGAAGGCAGGGGTGGGGAGAGGAGAGTTTTGGCATGAAGGGAGGAGATAGGCTGGCTGGGAGTTGAAGCCCCCACAGCCGCAGGGGACACCAGGGGTCCCGCCACCTTGCTCTTAGCTCAGGTGGATATTTTGTTCACTGAGAGCCGCTTTCGTGACAGAAAGACGGAGAGTGGAGTCACAGATGGATGTAAGTGTCAGTGACAGAGAAGGTGTGCCTCTTCCGGGAGCAGGTCGGCACCGAGGGTGACCGGTGTCCCTGTGAGGCCAGGAATGTACGTGCATGTGGTGAACGTGGAGCTAACCCACATACAGGCGAAGGTGCAGGGCAAGCCCCGTGCATCCGTGCTGTCTTCCAGGCCAGAGCCTGGCGAAAGTTCCCATTCTTCATTTTGAATCCGGCAGGAAATTCAATGCTACGGGGCTGGAGTGTTTCTGGCCCCCACCCCCCTCTCTAGCCTGGCATTTGTGTAGCTCATCCCAGCTCTCTGGGGCTCAGGCCCAGGGTCTGCCATCACTCCCTGATCTCTCCCCATCCCTCTCCTTTTTTTCTCCTCCTACTTTCTTCTTCTCAGTCAGTTTGGAGAGAGTCAGCTTATGCCAGGCCAGCACCCCAGGTAGGGAGGGCCCCACTGTGAACGTCTACAGCTTGGCAGGTGTTCAAGTAATTTCCCGAGAATATTGGCACTCCTGGAAGTATGTGTAGTTTTTAGGACCTTTTGGGCTTGGAAAGGAGAGTTCTTTTCTCCCCCTCTTTCGGAGAGAAGGGAAAGGGACTTTTTAAGGGGGCCGGAGGGGAGTTTGGTTTATGTCACTTGGCCACTAGATGGCAATAGTCAAACATGCAAAAAAGTAAGTAGCCAGAATCCGGCAGCCTCCCTCTCTCCAGTGCTTCTCCCTGCGGGAGGAAGGGTTGGGGGTAGGGTGCTGAGAGGAGAGGCAGAGAACCAACACATAGGTGAGCACCTTTGGCACCTGTCCTGGGATAAGGGGCAGGTCTGCAGCAGTGTCAGGGCAGCGGAAGAGGATGAGGAGGCGGTCCGTGTGGAGAAGGCTGCACCCGCTGTCAGGGCTCATCCTCTGGCCAAGCCAGAGACCCAGGCGCCGGGGCTCCGTTTCCTCTGTGGGAATGAGGTCCCGGCCTGGTGAGGTGGCATTACCACACCTGTTACTGCTGCGTTCAGGTGGGACCCTCAGGATGCTTGGCCTTACAGGAGAGAGGAAGTGGTTTCCTGTGTCTCAAGGTGGCTCTGAGTAGTGTCCTGTTGTTTCGGGAATGCCCTGAGGTCATTAAGGGAAGGGTGCTGTGCTTAGATTTGCATAAGTTGTAACTTAAAGTTTCTATCACTGAAAGCCGCCCATCTGCCTGGAGGAGCCCGAAGCCTGGACCAGCCTGTCATCAACACGTCAGCAAATATAGTCAGGGGATAATAGTAGGTGTTTGATACATATGTGTTGAATTGAGCTTAATTGAATAGTGTCTGCCCTTTAGGACCTTACAATCATGAAAGAGAGAAAGAGAGAGAGAGAGAGAGAGAGAGAGAGAGAGAGAGAGAATGTGTGAAGCAATTAGAGAATTTAGTGCAAGACTGTTGCTCACTCTCAGCAAACTGGAGTTTAGAAACGGCAGAGATCACGCAGGGCTCGTGGAATTTGAGGTAGGTCTTCGAGGGTTTGGGTAAGGAGTTATAACTTGACTAGAGAAGACAGGGAGAGCCTGGCACAATTAGAATATTTTACCTGCGGGGATGGAAGATTTAGGCTACAGTTAGCAAAATAAGGGGGCCTAGGATGGAGATGGCTGACTGTATGGATGATTGAAAGTCAGGCAGAGGAGTGTATTCACCAAAGTGAGAGGGAGCTACTGCAAGTTCTTGAGCAGGAGAGTGTGAGGTGAGAGAACTCTCAACTACAGTTCCTGAGTGCGAGGTCACTATTTCCTTCCTGTGTCTCTCGAAGGGATCAGGGTAATGCTAGGCCTTGGTAAGCATTCAGTACATACCGAATCGAACGCATGTGCAGCAGAAGCCCCAAGGACAGAGGCCGGCGAGGGACTCCCTCCGGGGAAGTCAGGTTCACTGGTGAGCAAGTGGAGCGGAGCTAGGGCTGCCAGGGGCTGGCCGCGCGCTGCCCACGCTGAGCACCAGTTTTCTGAGGGCTGCTTTGTTCACTGGCTCAGCAGAGCATGTGAGATGTGATCACAAGCTTGAAATAACACAGACAGTTGCTGCTCTCTGCCACTTCCTATTTTGCTGATCCACGTTTTTGAAGATGCTGAAGAAACACCTCCACCTTCCTTCGCTCCCTGCACAGCACACTTGTGGGAATTTCTGCAGTCTGAGGAGTGTGCGCTGCCAGTCGTCTGTCCCCTTACCTGCAGGGACAGAGGTGTCATCGGGGCTGGAGGGAGCATGTGGAGGTGGCCTTATCCAAACGTTGGTGTGGGCAAACTCTCTACCTGCTTTTTGGCTTTCTGCTGCGGTTAAAGGCAGAGCAGACTGAACAAACACCATTTTTCAAGGTGTCTTCACCTTCATGCTCATTCTTGATTTCTGCTCTGAGTTTGTTTGGTATCATTTCATCCATTTATAGGTGAATAAGCTGAGGAGTGGCGACGGCAGGTGATTTACGGTAGGTGGCATTATTCTTTCATGCCAAACCCTGTGCCTATCTATCCCACAGGTCCCTTCTGCCTGGGCCCAGGCAGTGTGGATGGAGCGTTAAGCCTGCCATGGGAGCCCTCGGATGTGGAGGTGCGAGGCCAAGCGGGACTAGGAAAGGCGCTCGCAGGGTTCAGGAGCACAGCAAGCTTTTGATGTTTGGACGGGGCTTCCCGCTGCCTTGACATCAAGGCTGGTGCAGGAGGAGACTGGCCTTGGGGATGCCCGGAGTTCAGGTCAGGGGAGAGACGGGATCGATCTAGAGTCCAGTGAGAGTCAGGGATCAGGAGCTTAGGCATCTGGCAGAAGAGGCCAGCTGTCTGTCAACGAATATTTACTGAACACCTGCTTACCACAGGTGAGGCCTACGACCTGACTCCAATGGGGACAGAGACAAGAAAACAGACAGTTACAATATAACATGATGTTGGTAGTAAGAGGGTTATGTACAAATAGTATGGGGATCTGAAAGAAAAAAATCAATTATCTCTCCTCTGGGGTGGTGGGAATGAGTGGTGAGGACCTTGGGAACACATGACGGAGCCCACGCCATTGACTTGGGTCGAGGACGAGGCAAACAATCAGGGATGAGGAATGTGGAGCCTTTAACTGCGCTGGCCCAGAGGCTGCCTCCTGGGGCCTACCAGTGGAGGGGCCGTGCAGAAATGTCCTTACATGTCTCCACGTCGTGAGCGCAGGCAGCACCTGGCTCGTGGGCTGGAGTTCCATGAAGTCTTCTGTTCCTCCTCATCCCGTAGAACTTCATAAATCTCACTGCAAGAGCTGATAATCTTATCGTCATCTTTCAGGCTCTTTTTCTCCCGGTCCAGGGGTCTCACTGCACACATCATCAGGGCACTGGAGGCCTCCATCAAGAAACAGGTTTCATAAATTGTTTTAAATCATCTTTCCATGTCTCGGGGACCAGTTGGAGAGAGCACGTTGTAAGCCCGATGCTCAGGAGCACCAAGTGTTAACGGACTCACTTTTCCCTTGTGAGACAATATATCTTTGTGTCTCGGCTGCGGACAGTAAGTACGTGTTTTCAAAGGCAGTGAAGACCCTCGGAGGGAGGTAACATCAGTGTGCCCTGCAAATAATTATGAGCACAATAATAAGAATAATAGCTACCATTTATTAAACGTCCAAAGTCACGTAGCAAGGAAATGGAAGTGCAAATGAGAATTCATTTGTGATTGGGTGGGTTTTGTGATGGGGCTTAGGATGCTTGTTGGGATGTGGGAGGGCTCCTGGCATTGAGTCTGTTGAACAGAGGGAAGGATGAAAAGAAGGAGGAGCAGTGGCTGGGGGTGGGGAGGACCCCAGGCATGCTGCCAGCTCTGGCGTAACAAGCAAGCGTGTGATAGTAGCTTTCAAGCCCAGTTTTTGCTCTCATTTCCAGCAGGCAGCTCCTGAATCTCTCCAGGTGACAGTAGCTTCCTACACACAGCACTTGGGTCATTTAATGGATCCTGGTCTTTGCTGAGGCACCAAATTAATCTCACCTGGTCAAGGGGCACAGCCCATTCTATGGGATGACAGCATTGAGCTTGATTCAGGTTCAAAGCCAACCCGCATTGATTGAGAACCTACAATGGTCCAGGCATTGGGCCAGTTAATTTTGTCTACACTATCACATTTACTCTTTATGACAACCTGGTGTGAGGCATTATTCTCACTCATTTAGTTGAGAGGCCCAGGGGTGTTGCCTAAGGCTCCATGATGGATTAATAAGAGTGGCAGCTTCTTCCCTCTGTTTTAGCTGTTTTTGAGGTCCTTTCATTTCTAATATTCCATGACCTGGGACCATTGGGAGAAACACCGGAGCTGATTACATCTGGGGTTAGGATCCCAGACACTTCCAACAGGACAACTTCCTCTTTCTGTTACTAATAGTCTCTCCTCTCTGGTGCTCTTTCCCCTGGATAACTGACAAATAATGTTTTCTTTTTCTTATTTTTTCCCCCCATAACCCAGGGAGTAAAAGTCAAGGAAAACATGAACTTAGAAACAATAGAGAACTTGTATAATGAAGGCCAGGACACAGAAGAGCAGGAGAGAAAGGTGAGGATAGTCAGTAGAGGTTCTTCACATCCAAAAACAGGTCCTGGGTATGATCTCAGCCTGCTACTTGTGGATGGGCTCAAGAGAGTCACATGACTTGGTTCGCATGGTTGACACTAGCTATTCGCTACTCACATTTTCTCTTCCTTTCGGGTTAACAGCTAGACTGCATCTCCTAGCCTCCCTGAAGTTGGGGCAATCAATCAGATGACTGAGTGTTGGCCAACGAGATTTGGTAGAAGTGACGTGTGCTACTTTCAGGCCTGGCTGGTAAGAACATCTCACCCGTGACCTCCTTGCTCCTTCCTCTTCCTCACCCTAGGAGACACACACCGAAGATGGAGCCTTGGATGAAAGAAGCTTGAGTCCCTGTGTTACCATTGGGAGAAAGATTCATTGTGTGAAGCTACTGGGATGTAATGGCTTATCTATTTCAGTAACTAACCCAACCTTGGCCAATATGCTCAGGTTCCTCATATGAAAATACAGAGTGATTTCTGAGGTCCTTCGGAATTTAATAGCTTCTGGTTCTATGGCTCCTTGAAAGAGGAGAGCGGATCCTAGCTGCCTAGCACTGAGAATGACTCATAGTACACTGGGAGCTCCTCTGTCGCCCCTTCTCTGAGGAGCTTCCATTTGAGGCCAATGGTGACAAACGGCTTTCCTTTCCTGGTGCCATACCCTGCCTTACATGACCCAGGGAGGACCTTCTTCTCTTTGTTAATGGTGTGGGATGACAAGGGCCTCTTCTTGTCTTCCAGAGTAGTACCAAAGATGAAATCAATGGTTTGCAAAGATTGCTTTTGCACACACTAAATGCTATAAAAGAGATTATTATTAATTACATTCACGTGCCACATAATAATGTTTCAGTCAACGACAGACCTCATACATCATGGTGGTCCCATAAGATTATAATGGAGCCGAAAAATTCCTACTACCTAGCGATGTTGTAGCCATCTTGACATCCTAGTCCACATGTTACTCAGGTGTTTGTGGCGATGCCGGAGTAAACAAACCTGCTGAGCTGCCAGTCGTATAATAGTAGAGCACGCCATTATGTACAGTCCGTAATACTTGAAAATGATAATAAATGACTGTTACTGGTTTATGTACTTAGCATACTATACTTTTAATCATTATTTTCGAGTATACTCTTTCTACTCATAAAAAAACAATTTGCTGTACAACTGTAAGTTGTGTTATACCGACAGCAGCCTCATATATCTTGTGTTTACCGCGTCTCTTGGTTGCATCATTTTCTCTTGTGCTTGATTTAATCTCGTGTTGTTTTGTACAGTAACATGCTGTGCAGGCTTGTAGCCTGGGAGCAATAGGCCGTACCATAAAGCCTGGGTGTGCAGTAGGCTGTACCATCCACGTTTGTGATGAACTCTATGACGTTCACACAACCACGAAATCACCTAAGGACACATTTCTCAGAAAGTATCTCCACCGTTAAGCAGCACACGACTGTGTAGATCAGGCTGTAGTTGGGATTCAGGAAGTCAGCTAAGGATTCAAGAACTCATGAGTGATTATTTTAAGTACAACATTTATTTTCAGCAACCCCAACCAGGTTACACAATATTAAACCAAATGAGTGATATAGTCTATTGTATGTAAATCTAGTTGGTGAAGACTGAAACTTTCATACACTGACAAATTAGAGAATGATTATTTTCAAGTCAGGAATTTTTAATTATCAGTTTTCCTGATTCTATCATGCTATACTGAAAGATTTTCAAGTGAAAAGTCAGCATTTAAAGATCAATAATGATAAAGTAACCTTATGATCGGGAGAGGGTTAAGTCAGACTAAATAAAATCCAATTTAAATATAATTTTT
>NW_011888907.1:2166792-2186175 GCF_000151845.1 Pteropus vampyrus | reverse complement strand
AAGTCAGCATTTAAAGATCAATAATGATAAAGTAACCTTATGATCGGGAGAGGGTTAAGTCAGACTAAATAAAATCCAATTTAAATATAATTTTTAAAAAAGTACAAAATCAAGTATAGGTTCTTCAGACAGCTTGCAGAGGCAGTTCCATCAACACAGTTTCTGAACTTTCTGTGAGCTGGGATGCTGCAGTGAGCCAGAAATACAACGTTCCCGCTCCATGGGGAAGATAGGCAACGCACAGTTAGAGAATACCATGTCAGCTTAAAACAGCCAGCGACCGTTACATCTTACCATGTTTTTTTTTTTTTTTTTTACTAAGATTTTACAGACATTAATTCATTGAAGCCTTGTTAGAGCTTTATAGGATAAATGCTGTTATGCTGATCTCCATTTTACAGATGGGAAAATTGAGGCGCAGAGAGGTTAACTGTCAAAGCCAGGGAGCCTGCTCTTAACTACTAATCCATACTGTCTGTTAGTACTAAGTACTAGAAAAAACATAGATCAGGGAATAAAATATAATAGAAAGGAGGTGGCCAATTAGATAGGATGGCTCAGAGGAGACGTTTAAGCAAATCCTGAGTGAAGTGAAGCAGGCAGTCTGAAGACATCGAGGGAAAGATTGTGTTCTAGGCAGAGGAAATGGCAAGTGCAAAGGGCCTAAGACGGGGACAGTCTAGTGGGTTGGAGAAAAGCAAAAGGTTGGTTCGATCTAAATGGAAAAGCAAGGGGGGAAGCGACAGAAGACAAAACTGGAAATAAAGCCAGGGGCTAGGGTCTTAGGGTCCATGAATAGGGCTTTGGCTTTTTCCCGGAAGAATTATGGGAAATCATTGCAGAGTTCTGAGCAAGGGCAATAGTGGGATCTAACTGACATTAAAAAACAATGAACTATTCTGGCTGCTCCGTGGGTGGCAGGAGTGCAAGGTGGCAGACGTAGAAACAGGAAGGACCAGAATGGAGACGACTACAATAGTCCAGGCAAAAGATAATCAGGAATCACATCAGAGTGTGATTGATGTGAGTACTGGAGCTTGGAAGCACTGCATGTGGGGTGTGAGAGTAAGAGAGGAACAAAGATGATATCGTCTTATTTGGCCTGAGCCACCAGGTGTGTGACGTGATGCTGGTGATATTTGCCAAAATGGAGAAGCGTGGTGGTTGGAGGCAATTAAGAGTACTGTTCTGGACCTGCAAGTGGAGATGCTGAGTAAGAAATTACCTACTCAAGCCTGGTGGAGTTCAGGGGAAAAGTAGGGGCGAGAGACATTGGTTTTGGAATCCCAGCCGCAGATGGATGAGATGACCTGGGAAGCAAATGGTAGAGAAGAGACATGTTCTAAGATTTCAATGCTTAAGTATAAAGAAGAGAAGGAACCAGTAAAGAAAATGAACAGAGGGGCCAGCAAACTAGGAGGAAAACAGAGAATGTGGGTTTTTCGATACCGAGACGTGAAAGTGTTTTAAGTAGGATGGCATAATCAATGGTTCATTGAGGACGGGATCCATAACTGGTCACTGGGTTTGGTGACATGGAAGTGGTTTTGACAAGTGCAGTTTTCCCACAGAGCGATGGGGACAAAAGCCTGTTTGGAAAGTCAGAATTTGCTGCATAAGACTGTGGTAATGGTCAGCTACTGACTCTCAAAGACTTGTCAGACAGAAGTGTTTTGTGGTGGTTGTCCATGTTACCTACTGGCAACTGTGGGACACCTACAGTCCTGCTCCTTATAACTTCTCATTTCAAAACCCAGGAGGACGGGAAAGCTCCAGTCTGGGGTTTGCATTTGTTGTGGCCTAGGGGCAGAGTAAGGTTGCTGATAGCAACTTAACATTTTTCTTAAAGCTTCTGCTTGAACATGGCCCATATCATGTCTATTCTGAGTCTGTCAGATACAGCCAGACATACGGCTAAGCCTGCTAATGGGGTGGCGGGTATACGTCACCTGCAGGAGGCACCACAGGTCACATGGCAACCACCAGGGACGTGTAATCCTTACAGAGAAAGGAGGACTCAGTAATTGGGAACAATCATACAACCTTCTACAAAGATAGTTCAAGAGAAAAATGGAAGGTGAATTAGTGAAGATAAGAATTATAGAAAACTCCAGAGAGATCGCTTTGTAAACTATATACACGTCTAACCATTATGCTGTACACCTGAAACTAATACAAAATGATATCGAATGTCAACTCTAATTGAAAAATAAAAGTTAAAAAAAGAGTATGAAATAAAATATAGGAAAGGTCTATCCCCCAAAATTTCACCGTACCCCTAATAGTCAACCGCTACCATCCCCAGCCTTGGTTTTTACTCCCCTATAGTTTTGCTTTTGAAAGGAGGTTATATAAGTGAAATTATAGAGTAAGTAGCTTTTTGAATCGGGTTTATTTCACTCAGTATAATACATTTGAGATTTAAAAATGCTATTGCGTGTATCAGTGGTTCTTTCTTATTGCTGATTGGTTCCCTATTTATAAATGCACCATCATTATTTTACCCATTTCCCAGGAGAGGGACATTTGGGTTCAATCCAGTTTGGGACAATTACAAGTAAAGTCACTATATAAACATTAAAAAAAAAAAAAGGGAATCACAGAAAACTCTAAGAATTTTACTATAAAGAGAGCAAAGAAATAGGGTATAGTAGCTGGAGAAGAAAGTAGGGTCAAGTGACTTTTTTTTAAGACACGTCATTTCAGCAAGTTTGTGTGTAACATACTTATCTAGAGAGGTAAAACCGAAACAAGAGAGTGATAGAATAACTACAGGGATAAAGCCTTGTAGGTGGAAGGAAACAGGATCCTCTGAGCACCTGGAGGGGCTGAGCTCTAGGAAGAGATCTTCTGTGACAGAAGAAAAAGCAGAACCTGTTGGTATGGAGGCTGGGAAGTGTGGCTAGAGAAAGAGAGAGAATTTCTGCGATTGCTTCTATGTTCTCAGTGAAATCAACCATTACCTAGGAGTGAAGAGGTAGAAAGGAGCGTTGGGGATTAGAGAAGTGAAAAGCGATAGGCCTACCACGAGGAGTCAGAGCATGAAATGCACGGGGGAGTGGAGCGGGAATGCTGACCCCGCTGGGGTCTGTTGTCGTGGATTTAAGGTGAGAGCAGTCAAGGCATTGGTATGTGTTTTATCATTTCCATTCGGCTGGATGTAGGTGAAGAGTTGGGTTTAACCAAAGGTCAGAGGCTTCCGGGATGATTTCTATGATGGAGAGAGAAGGGAACCACACAATGGATGGTTTATTCAATGGACCGATTTCAATAAGGGAACATGGAATGAAAAAAATGAAGAGTGTGATGAACAGTGAGCACTGGTTTTATGATCCGGAATTTCTGGAGAATCAAAAATAGTTAGAGTCGGGATACTAGAGAGAAGAAACTGGCAAATTGATGATGATGGTCAGTTGGATGTTTGACTTCAAGATATTAGAGACGGTGCAGTTAGAAGTGACAAAATCTGGGTTATGAGCATGGGAGCAGTTGGCTGAGGTGGGGCCGAGATGATTACTGAGTAGATTTTTGGAGGCAACTTTAGGCACTGAGAAGCTAGGGTGTTAAATGGATCGAGTATGGAGATGCAGAAGTCACTAAGAGGGGGAAATGGGGAGGATGAAGGGAGAAGGCCTTATAAATAAATGCAACAAAGAGGTAGCATCCAACGGCAGAGCTTCTGAATCTCATGATGATCTTGCATTTTCTTCTTCTTTTGAGCAGTGTTGGGGAAGGGTGTATCCTTGATGGTTAATTGTAGATGTTTTCACACGGCTGTCCAGTAGCCTGGCATATGAAGGATACAGAAGAGGCTTCAGGGTCTGACATAGGAACATCTCCTTATTCTTGCTTTCATTCTGCCTCCCGCTGCCGAAGCACGCATGGCTCTGATGGATGCTGGCTGGCTGTGAGAACAGATGGCGCCTTCCCACAGAAAGTCAGCAGTAATAAAGGCCAACACAGACCCCAGACTTGGGGAAACACAGTGACAGGAGTGGTTAAACCGTGCCACAACAGTGGCAGTGGGAGGAGGTCCAGAATGTGTGTGGTGTGGGGGAACGAGAGCATAAGGAGAAACATTGTTGTGTCACAGGAAATGATCTGTAACAGAGATCAGAGGCCTTTCCTTCCTACCTCCATCATCGTCAGCCCCCCTCGAGCTTCGGAAGACCATTTTGATTCTACCACGAAGATAAGTAAGGTCCAAGTGCTCACGCCTCTTTGAGCTGGGCACCCATAGAGAGCTGGACGAGGGACATTTTTTGATGACACTGCTTTTAGTCCATTTTATCACAGAGCTCTGAGATGAAGCTAATGCCCCATAATTGGACATTTTGCTCGGCAAAATGACAACCGTTTAAATAACAGGTTCTTTAAAATATAGTCTTTTTCGAAGGTTTTTATAATGTTTAGTTTCCTGAGCTTTGGTTTTTGAAGCTCTCCTCTTTGAGTTTTTCTTGTTTTTTTCTTTTTTGACCGTCAGAAGGTGGTAGCTGCCCTGCCCCTCGGCTGTAGCTCTTTTCATTTCCCCCCATTTCGCAAGGGTTGTGCTTGTCACAAGCTTTGTGTTGCATTATGTTCAGGCGAGAGCTGGGACTTGGTTGGGTGTAAGTGTTGGGACTCTATGGAGTCGTCTGGATCTGAGTTTGAAGCACACCTGTGCCACTTGCCTGCTGTTGCTGAACCTTCTCTGTACTTCCGGTCAGTGGAGATAATAGTGGGCCCTTGCTCACAGGTATCAGGGCTCACATGAGATAAAGCACGTACGTTCTGAGCCCCGTAGCTGATGCGTAGTAAGCGTTCAAGTCGGTGATAATATTACTATAATCAAGACTCACAGCCCTGAAAATCTCCCTCCAACTGTGTCCCCAGTGTCCCCATCTTACCCAGAGACCTGGGCTAGTCCATCCTGAGCACTGGCTGGGTTTTTTTTTGTAGAGAAGAAGCAGGTGACTATAATATATGACACAAGGCACCTCAAAAAAAAAAAAAAACAAAAACAAAAACAAAAAACCCTGCCAAAGTCAAGAGCTTTTTCTGAAACTCAACAATGGAGAAAAGTCTCAGACAGGTTAAGTAACTTACCCAAGGTTATCTAATCGATAGATAGAAGCAGGACTCAAACCCTGGTGAGCCGAGTCCAAAGCCAGCGCTCTTTCTGTAATTCTTTCTGTCACAAGTGCCAGAAAGCCTTCTGTAACTAGTTTAGAAAGGCTTCTATAACTAGCTTAGAAAGCTTTCTGTAACTAGCTTAGAAAGGCTTCTGTAACCGAGCTCTTTCCTATGCAGACATTCTCAAGCTCTAACACCTCCTGAGTTCTCATTTGATTTTTTTGCCCCTTCTTGAGCTTCGTCTTTTCCCCGTAATACCTTTCTTTCTTCTCACCTGGGGACTTCCAGGTGGAGGTGCCCAGCATGCAGCTGTGTGTAGATGAATCCGATGGAGAAGTAAGGGGAAGCCTGGCTGGAGATGGAGATTTGGAATTTGTCGGCTTCGAGGAGTGGTTCACACCCAGAGAGTGCCTAGGGTTGCCGGGGGAGAACGCATTCGAGGGGGCTGAGGGCACCAGCAGCCTGAAAGAAGCCCCCAGGAGTCAAAGAATAAATAGCCACTGTACCAGCAGGAGGAGAGGCAGGACGGTGGGACAGGAAAGTATCAAATGGAATCGAAAGCATCAAATAATAGAAGGTGCAAACATGCCTATTGGTGGTGACCAGGGAGTCGTTATGGAGAGCTATCTTCAGGGGACAGTTGGGGCAGAAGTACAGTTTTGGTGAATGAAGGAGTGACTAGAAGGTGTGGAATTAGAAACTGCACATGTGGACTATTCTTTGCAAATGTTTGGTTGAGAAAGGGAGGAAGAGGCTTAGTTATAGCTACGGGGATCACAGAATCCGTGAGGTCTCTATGAGATGTTTCAGCTAGGACCGGGCACTGAATCCAGTTTGAAATTCACATGCAAAGCATTGGTATAAAAACTGTTTCTGAATCCACCTCCCGCCCCAAACCACTGGTCAAGGGCTTGCACGGCTGAAGAGCTTGTGTAATTAATGTCTGACTCACTTCCATTTCTTCAGACTCCACTGATAAGTTCTATTTAGAACCCAATGCTAGGAACTCTTCTTCTTCTTTTATTCTGAATAAGTGTCCTCTCTTTCCGTCATCTGACAACAAGATCTTGCAACACACTGTGTTCTTACTTTGCCTGCTAGGAAGCCCAGAGGCAAACTGAAAGCTGGTTGTAGTGAACAGTTTGGTTCTGCTTCTTGGCGTAAAATCTCCTCCTTTGCCTATATGATTTCTGATTTCTTTCATACTTTATATTCACATGTATAGAAATAGTTATGTTTTTAAATGTTCACTACAAGTTTATTGAGCAAATAAAAGCTGAAAATGGTGATTTTCTTCATAAATTGAAGTACTTAAATTTTCCTAACATGTTTTCGGCACGCAGTTTTTGACCAAATGTGGAAATGTTTCTACAGTTAAACTTCAAATGCTAGTCATTATGTAAATATGGTTTTATTTTAAGCTACTAAAAATCCTTTCTGACATAGGGAAGGTATAAATTATAAAAAACGAGAAGAGGCTTAACCTTTCTGGGTCTCAGGTTCCCCATCTGTGAAATGGTGATAGTAGTTTCCGCCTGCCTGACTCAGGAGAGAACGGAAGAAAAGCCTTCTGAAAGGGGTAAAGCATTCTATAAAATCAAAGTAATATAAATAACATAATAACTTCTTTTTCTTTTGTATTCCTCGTAACGTGTAGTCCTTGGCTGATTCATTGCAAGTGGCTGTGTCGGGGGAGGGTAGTCTCAGTGACCTTACTGATGCTACTGATTCCACAAGTGTCACTTATTTTCAGATGACGATTACCATTTGCTTTATGAGCAAGCAGGCTATCCCCTCTATATGGTTTTCCAGATGTTGGAGGGTGATGAGCGTGTGGTGATATATTAGTCAGAGTTCTCCAGAGAAACAGAACCAATTGGATATGTATAGAAGTATAGAAAGAGATTTATTATGAGGAATTGACTGATGAGATTATGAAGGCTGAGAAGTCCCGCAATCTGCCATCTGCAAGCTGGAGGCCCAGGAAAGCCAGCTGGCAAAATTCCAGTCCCATCCCGAAGGCCTGAGAACCAGGGAAGCCGACGGTGTAAGTCCCGGTCTGAGTCCTAAGACACGACAACCGGGAGCGCTGATGTTCAAGGGCAGGAGAAGACGGAGGTCCCGGCCTAAGCACAGAGCAAATTCTCCCTTCCTCCACCTGTGTGTTCTCTTTGGGCCCTCGGAGGATGAGATGGTGCCCACGATGGTGAGAGCGATCTCTACTCAGTCTACTGATTCAAATGCTAACCTCTTCCGGAAACGCCCTCACAGATACACCCAGAAATAATGTTTATCCAGCTCTCCTGGTGTCCCTTAGCCCAGTCGTGTTGACACCCAAGGTCAACTATTACGGAGGAGAACAGGTGGTTAAGAGGTCACCTGCCGTCCTTGTTACGCCCTGGTGACAGGCCTGTCTCACGGGGATTTCCCGGCAGGATTCTGGAAGCCTTCTGACCCTGGAGACAGTGGTGCTGCCTGGAGGGGAAGCGGGGCCTGGGCTGTGAAGAGCAGCCGCTGCCTGCAGACCTGGAGGGCGCCGTTCCCGCCTTGCTGTGAGGTCTGCAGGGTTATGGAGGGGAGGCATGATGGAGAGGAGTGGGGCTCCCTCCATGCTGTGGCCCGCTGGCTGGACCATCACTCAGAGGCCCTGATGGACTACCTCCCCTGCACGGGCATGGCTGTAGGGTGGGTTATGGATGAGCTGCCGTCAAAACTATATTTTCTAATTACATTTCTGAGCTTGAGACATGGCTGTCTGTGGAGGTGGGAGGTGCCTGGTTCTAGAGGGAGAGGTAGAGAAATAAAGTTATGGGAGAGTGGGGAAATTTTTTGTTGTGTGGATGGCCGTATTTAAACAGCTAAGCAACCTTTCCAGGTTTCAGGAATGGCTGTGGAAGAAGCTATGACTCGCTGTTGATGGTTCTCTCCATATTCACGCACTTATTCATTTATCAAACGCTCTCCGAATGACTGCAGGGTGCATGGCTCTGTGCATGAGGCGTTCTGTAGATAGAGCTTACCATACATTACTGTGCATACAAAGCACCTGCGGATTCTGCTAGAAATAGAATCTTATTCAGTGGGTCTGGAGCGAGGCCCGAGATTCTGCATTCTTAACGAGCTCCCAGGTCCGACATTGCTGCCTATTCGCAAACACTTTAGAGGAACAAGGGCCTCGGATGCACCCTAGGTAACGTATGGCTCTTGCCCTGAAGGAGCTTACAGTCTAATGGGGGAAACAGCTCTATAAACACCTTATTACAGTTAAAGTAGACAGTGCAGTGTGGCAGCAGGAAGATCAGAACAACGGAGGGGCAGGAGAACAGAGCCATTAATGCTGACTTGGAGGATGGGGAAAGCTTCACGACTTAGATGCCATTTAAATCGTGCTTTGCGGGTGAGCAGAATTTTAATAAGTAAGGAGAGTAAGAGAGGGAGGGTGGAGAGGATTGTAGTGAGGACGCTTTCCAAGGCTGAAGGAAGAGCATCGCTGTGGACTGGATGCTTGTGTCCCTCCCCTCACCACCCCAAATTCAGTTAAGTTGAAACCTAACCCCCAATGTGACGGTGTTAGGAGGCGGGGCCTTTGGAAGGTGCTTAGGTCACGAGGGTGGAGCCCTCATGAATAGGATTCGTGCCCTTATAAAAGAGACCCCAGAGAACTCCTCACCCCTCTCGCCCCAGTGAGGACACAGCAAGAAATCGGCCATCTGCGAACCAGGAAGCAGGTCCTCACCAGACACCGAAAGTGCCGGAACCTTGATCTTGAACTTCTAGCCTCCAAAACTGTGAGAAGTCAATGTCTTGTCTGAGCACCCAGTCTACATAACTTTGTAAGAGCAGCCTGAACAGACTGAGACAAGCATGAACAGGGGCATGCTCATGGTTAGGTTAGTCCCGAGTGATAATAGGATGTCTGGACCATTAAGTTCTTAGGACTTTGGACCTTATTCTCAGGTGAGAAGCTATATCGGGATGGAATTGGCAAGATGGAAGCTGCATGTATGCCTTTCCTTGTGGGAGGAGCCTTAAATGGGTTCGCTGGGCAGACGGAAGGCAGGGAGGCCCTTGCAGTGTCAGAGGGAAAGGTGAGAAGGGGAGAGACTGGGCTGCCGGTGGGTGGAGGGAGGAGCAGACAGAGGAGGAAGACTGGTTAGCCCTGGGGCTCTAAACCCACCCACACTTCTGTCTGCACAGCTCTCATTGTTCACCTTCGAGGCATTGACCTTTATATTTTCAATTTTTTCGTGAAAATGTGTCCTATTGCTCTTCCGTGAATATAGGCTCTTGAAGTCTGGGGAACTTCTTTTGAGGTCTTTTGCACCTGGCAAGTAGCTTGGACTCTGCAGGTGTTCGTTAAATATGCATTGGTAACAAGAATGGGAGGAATGTGATAAAGATGAACTTATTCACACTGTCCCCTTGCGATTCCATCCATTGGCCCACGGGTTTCCATCCTTTAGCTTGTTCTTTCTCTGTGGCTTGAACATCTCTGAGGAGCAAGACTGAGAGGAAGTTGTCTCAGAAGATGTTAAAACACCCTTTAACTGGTGACGAGGTAACGCGTGACTTACCCCGGGGTGGGGGACACTTGTTTCTCAGCAGAAGAGGACTGAAGAAAGCCATCGCCATTGGGCTTGCTCACCGCCCCACCGCCCCTGTCCTAGACTCCTGCCCGAGGGAAGAGACCTGAAGAGTCTCCAGGGCTACCCAAGACTGCGCGGCTGGGTAGAGCCACAGTTTTTGCCGTGTAGCAGGCAGGCATCAGAGACCCACGGTCACACCGAGGAGGCAGCGTTTGAGCTCCGGACGGGCAGATGCCGAGCACTCTGCCTCTGCACAAGACCGAGCCTTCTTGGCAGGCTCTCAACAACCTCCTAAGAAGGAAAGAAGTGAGGCCTCATGAACGAGGCCCGTCCACACGTGCTCGAAATTTAGTGCAGTCGGCTCCAACGTGCCTCAGCCCAGGGAAGTGCCTCACTGCCCCGTCTGACGAGGAAGGTCAGGGAGGCTCAGAGAGGGACAGTGACATGCCAGGACTCAATGAGAAGGAGCTGGGTCTGAACCCACAGCAGCTTTGCTGAGAGCATCATGGACTTTGTCTTGTGCTGACTGGTGGCAAATGAGGACGCTGGGGAGGATGTGTGCTTTGGGAAGAAGGTTAGTGTCAGCATTTAACCCAAAGCTTGAAGGCTGCAAGGGAAAATATTTACAAGCAGCAGAGGCTCTTCTGGGAAACCAGTGAGGGCGGTGGCCAGGGCCGTTTTCTCCTCTCCCCACTGGAGGAAGGTCCCTAACATTGTCCTGCAAGCTGTGTGGACGCCTCATTTCTTGAAATGAGTCACTGTGGCCCACCAGCCCCAGACAGAAACACCCTCTCCTCCGCACCGTATCCGGGAAGGAAGGAGAACATATTCTGGGGCAGAGCTCAGAGCTAGGCATGGGATAGTGGTGAAGTCAGTGATTGTGAAACAAACGGATGGATCCAGGGAATGAATCCCAGCAGGGTGACAGGATTGAACGAACATAGATCTTGAAGCCAGAATAATGTGGGATTAAATTTTGTCGCCTCTTCGTACTCAACTGTGTGACTTTGGGTGAGTCCCTGAGCCTCTCTGAATCTGTTTTCTCATCTGCAAAGAGGGGAGGATAATAACACTCACTTTCATTGTCTGTGAAAAAAAACGAAATCTGGAGAAACCACGGAAAGGTGCGCGGCGCGAAGCCTGCCTGCACGGGAATGTCCTTCCTCCCGCAGCCGGGGATTCTGCTCTTGCTCACCAGCTGGACTGCCCAGGTTCTCTCTTCCTTTCACCTGTGTGCCTTTGGGGAAGTGACACATCCTTTCGGCTTCCGTTTCCATACCTGGGAAGTAAGGGATGACACCTCATCCTGCACCCCACGTGTCTTTTGTAAGGATGTCTATGAAAAGCCAGCAATGTCAGCGATGACAAGGAGCGCGGCCGTCACATAGCTGTTGTATACTGAGCGCTCACTACGGAGCAGGCATCTTCAGAGTGTGTTGTGGGATTAAATAAGGTGTATCAAATCCTAGGACACATACCTGGCACAGAAGGGGTGCTCGGGGCTGTTTGTATTGTCATTATTTGGGCCCCAGAAAGCGATAGTGGGGGAGACAAGCTGACATCAAATCAGACTCCCTGTCCGGAGTCCGCAGCTGTATGCTCCCAGGTGGGACGTGTTGCCTTCTGTACCCCCACTCCTCTCTGCTCCTTCTGACCAGCAGGGGTGTGTGAGCCGCCCAGAGTCCAGGTCCCAACTCCCAGCCCAGTGCTGGCTCCGCGAAGCCACCATGCTGTTCCCCCAGTGGAGAGACCAGAATGGTTCTGGCACTCAGCCTTCTCTCTCCCGCGTTAGAGCGGAGAGCTCTCCTTTCCTAGCTGCTGCTCCGCCCTCCATCTCTCCTCTCCCTTCCTCGTGGAATCTTCCTTGAAGGCAAACCCTGTCATGTCACTCTCCTTCGATGGCTCCCCGTGGCCCTGCCCTTGGAGTCTGAAGGCCTTGCAACAGCTCGCGAGGCCCGCCGCTCTGCCCACCGCTCTGCCCACCACCCTGCCTGTCGCTCTGCCCCTCATTGCCCTCCATCATTCTTCTCTTACCGGGCCCGCCCTCCAGCCCCTGGAACGCTCTGAATGGTGTCCCAACGCCCCACCTGGCCTCATGGCCGCTGCTTGTGCAGATGCAGATCCCTCTGCCTCCAACACGCTCTCCCGCGTATTTGTTCATCCTTCAGTTCAGCAAATAAAATTGAACTCTTATTATATGCCAGACATGATGCAAGATGCTGAAGTTAGAGCAGTTAACAAGATACAGTGTTTTGGTCCCTTTTATTAGTTTGCGTGTGTGTGTGTGTGTGTGTGCATGATTGGAAAATGCCATGAGGTGAAGTTAACAGCATAATGTAATGGTCTCTGGGGTGAGGGGATGGCGGGTTTGGATTACTAATTCATCAGGCTAACATTTCTTTGTTTATCCATGCTCTACTCAGGGCTCACCTCCTACAGGAAGCCTTCTTGGATCAGCACCCATCTGGGTAGAGTGCTTTTGTCTGCGTTCCCAGAGCACCCTGCCCTGCCCTGCCCTGTGTCTGGGCACTTCATGCACCAACGTAAGCTGTGGTTTAGTGGTTTAGTGTCTGTCTCTAGAGGCTATGAGCTCCCTGAGGGTAGTGACCTTGACCCTCGGTGCCTTGAGGAGTGCCTGGCTGCAGGAAGTAAGTACAGCAAATGGCTGTAAATGAACACAGAGCCCCCTTGGTCAGGGGGCTAGGCTGGGGGAGGCAGCATGGCTGGCCCACCCCACTCTATTTAGGACAATGCAGTTGGAAAAAGAATGCGGAAGTCATTCATTCGGGCCTTTGTTTCTAAATGACAAAGGCAGTCAGGGGCTTCTGGTGAGCCCCTCATCCATTCTGTCCCCATCACATTCCTGTCGCTTTCCAGTTATTTAGAGCCAACCGGCCAGGTAGCCCTTAACCAAGCAATATACATGTTAATGCGGAGAGGGGACTGAGATTGAAGTAGCAGGAAAACACATTATTCAAAGGGAAGACAGAAGGAAAGAAATGAATGGGGGCAAAGGCTGGGGGAGCGCCGCCTTCATTAAAAGCCACCACCCGCCACCACCCGCCTTGTCTCCTTGGGGGCTGTCACCCCACTGCCACCCTTCCCTCTAATACTTCCCCAATAGAAAAATGCCCTTAATTTATTTCGGTCCTTTCCAAAAGGCCCTGGAAGTCTAACTTTAATTAGAATTATACCCAAGGAAGCCAGAGCTATTGACGAAATTATTTCTTTTCTTCTCGTCTTGTTGGCATTGTGTAGGGGTTGGCCAGAAATGTTTCCAGAGAAGCAGAAAATGTAGTATTTATTAATTTCTCTTGGCCAGCTGGCATCAGTCCAAGAAGGTATGTGAGAAGGGACGCCGCTGGCCAGAGAAGGTGGCGTGGGCTCCTCTCATGCACGAGCTGCTGGAGCTAAAGCCTGCACCTGCGGGCTGGGCCCTGTTTCTCTACCTGTGAAATGGGTCCTCACCGCTGCCCAGCCGCCCTTCCTGGGTGTCAGCGAGGAGACAGAGACTCAAGGAGGGGGTCTCCCTATTATAAAATGAGGTACAAATAGAGCGCTTTGGTGAGTGTAAATGACCCAGTTTGCGCAGACGGCCCCCAGGGCCGGGAGGGTGGGGAGGGGGGTCCCTAGGTCCTTGAGCGTTGCTGTTTCTGCCCTTCGCTCCTGGCAGCTCACCTCCAACTGGCCTTTGCAGCCAGCTCCCTGCCCTAAGTTTTAGAAAAGGTAGAAACAGTTGGCGGGAGGTTTTGGGAGATGACACAGGGGACTCTACAGGGAGCTTTGGGACCGTGAGAAGGGTCCTTTTCTGTGAGAAGGGCAGCGCCCCCTTTTGGTCTCAGTCCTCAGCTCTGCAAGTCCTAAACCCTGCCTTGGAGGCAACTGACAGGCGGGCTCGGGCAGGCTTCCCAGAGTGGGCCCAGGCTCAGCCGGAGCTTCAGGCTGCGTGGCGAGGGCACCGCAGCGGTTCTCCGACAGACATGTGCCCCCAGAGGTGGGCACACAGCTGCTCACCCATGGGCGCTCACCCATGGGCGCACACACACACGCCGTGCTAAAAACGTACAGAACGTGTGGAGCAGGAACCACGTTAGCCACAGCAGGTCGGGTTGTCCCACTTGGACTCTGTATTGGGGTGCTATCCTGCCATAACGAACGACCCCAGGTAGCTCGGGGACTTAACGCGACCAGTGTATCTTTCTCTTTTGCAGCTTCCCTCCTGATGCTGGCTGGGCACTGTGGCACCTCAGTGTTAACTAGGGATTGCCAAGGCAGGATCTCAGAGCCTCACACCGGCCAGTGAATGCTCCAGCCCCACAGTGACACGTCGTCACTGCTGGGAGTAGAGAAGCAGGATCCACGTACATCGCTTACGGCTTCTACTCTCACCCGTCCCAGGCCTCAGTTTCCTTCTCTGGCCTTCGTTTTCTTTCTCAGTGAGGAAGAGGAGCTGGGTGACTTTCCGCTCAGATACGCTGTCGTAAAACATGACCCTTTGCCCTGCTGCCCTAGTGCTCCGGATCATGTGCCTCTGGCATCCCCAAGGTCACCCTGTTTCATGAGAACTATCTGGGGGAGAGTCCCGAGGATCTTCCTTGCAGACGTGGCTTCTTCGTTCATGAGACAGCTTCCCCTGAAGAATGAAGTGTATTAATTTAAGGTCTGAGATGTTTAGCCCCTAATTAGTTTTCCAGAATCATCTGTTACTTTAACTCCTGTCCAAGTCGACAACTTAGTCTTCCTTAGGTGGGACCTCAGCTTTTCCTCTCCTCCCTCTTTTTCTCCTTGTCCATTCTGCTCGAGCCACATTGGTCTCTATTGGCCTTTCTTTTGGGGGGGGGGGCGTCGTTCTCAAAGGTGCCAAGCTTGTTCTTGCCTCAGAGACTCTCCACTTTGCTGCTTCCCCGGGCATGGGCTGCCTCAGCCCAGCGCTCATCGCTCTCTTGGTGGAGGTGTCATCATACTTTACTATCTTTTCTAGAGCATGTCCCCTCCAGTCATCTGAACATGTCTTCTTCTCACTTACCACTGTCACAAGTCATTATGGATTCGAATTTGTTTATGTTTATTGTCTGTACTTCCCAATTAGAATGTAAGCTCTCCGAGGGCAGGACCTTGTCTGTTTTCTTCACTCTTGTGTCTCCAGCACTTAGAACAGTGGTTGGCACATAATAGTTGCTCAGTAAAACTCGTTGACTACATCGATGCTAGCTTCTCAACATTTGGTCTCATTACTTCCTCTCCTGGCCTCCTCTGCCACCCCATCCCCATTTCGGCGTGTCTAAACCCTGTGTATTCTTCGAGGTTGGTGTAAAGGCCACCTCTTCATGAGTTTGTCTCTTATCGATGTTTCCAGTTGTCCCCTAGTGAGAGGGAACACCTTATCTCCTCTGAACACTTACTGTATCCAACAGAGAAATATCTGCAGGTATCATTCTCAAAAGGCTACAACGTTTTCCAGATTTATTTTGCTTAATCTCACAACAACCCAGTGATAAGTTCTCACAGGTGAAAGGTTTGGCGAGGTCCGGCAGCTCGAGAGAAATCTCGTCATGCCTGGAAGCCACGTGTCCTGCCTCTGTGTCCAGAGGCCATTCCCCCACGTCACAGCTGAAGTCCTTTCCCCCGCTACCTGTTGGTTATACACAATAAAAAAAATCTCCAGTCGCCTAGCAGTAAAAATGTTCCCCTTGTGTCTGCTTCTCTCTTTCCGAGGCTGGGAGTCTCATAGGACCTCACGGAATCCTGTGGAAGCAGCTCCTGAGGGCCTGGGCCGGTGGCAAGGGGCCCTGCAGTGGCTTCCCACAGGAGTCTGGTCTTGAAGGAGGAGACTCGACCAGGCTGGTTGGTAGAAGATGGAAATTCTAGGCCGCAGGACCAAAACTGTAGAAAGGGTATTCTCTGGGCCAGGCCCCCAAATTTACGTGTTGGTGGCTCTTCAAAGTCATGGGAGCTTCTCACTAGATTCCGGAACCTGGAGAAGTGCAGTTGGTGCTACCAAAAGGAGGGGTATCCCATTGTCCCCAGGGCTGCCTGGGCCCCTGGGGGTCTAAGAACTGGAGAAGAAGAAACCCTCTGGAGAAGAGAAGTGGGGGAAAGGGTAAGATGGTCGCAGGGTGAAGCTCGCAACTGTGCACGGCCGCAGCCAGAGGAGCAGAGGAAGCGAGCCAGCGGACGTCTGCACTGGGCCGGACCTTTTCTGTAACGGATGGACATTTCTCTGGCTTTCGAGAGCCAGAGAAATCAAAAAGGTCTCGAGTCTGAGTCTGCGATGCGGTAGAAGCCATGGCTGTGTTGTGTAATGTCTTGGAACCTCAGTGTTGTCATCGAGAAAGTGGATGTGACACCAGCCCCCTAAAATTATGAAGATGGGATGAAAAAATCCAAATAAAGTGGGTGCCGAGGACCACGCACGTACTTAATAAATACGTTTCCTTCACTTTCTGCTTGTTAGGGGACAGGCGACCACTCTCTCTCCTCCACAGATGGAGGAACTGAGTCCCCTGAGCAGGGATCATGGGTGAGCGAGAGCTGGATTCAGATTGAGGTCTCAGCTCACCTTGGAGCCTTCCAGGTCTTCAGGCTGAGAGGGGGTGATCATCGCGCTGGAGGGTTATACACGATCCCGGTTTCTCCACCAGTTAACATCGGCTCCCACCCCCAACCCCACAACGTTATGTCCACTGCGAGAGTCAACTGTGGCCACCCCTCCATCTGGAGAAGAATTAGACTTAGTCCTGTTTTGCAGGAGGCATAAAATAGGCGGAAAGAGGGTTGAAATGCTTCTCCCAGAAGCTGGGCCAGCAGAAAGAGCTGGAACCAGAATTCCCAGGCCTCGACTCTTTAGTTCCCTGCTTATATTCTTTGAACCCGTTTCTGCTCCACCATAGCATAATTAAAAACAAAACAGAACAGAAAGCAATGCTTCCAGAACAGAATATCACAAGCCAGTTAGGACAAGAGTCCCTTAGCTGTTGCTGGAATGCTTTCCCCCCCTCGGCTGGCTCAAAGCCCTCACGAAGAGTTTTAAAATAGATTGGGAAATAAGATAACAACAGTTTCTCAACAGCAATGACAAAAACAAGACCATGTGGCTTCGTCCACTGGTTCTCAGCTTTCTTAGGAGAGAACACAGGGAAAGGCCATGTCCGAGGCTGGGGACTGGGGCCCAGGAGGGTGGGCCTGGTGGAGGATGAAAGGCTGTGCATCGTCTCTCATGATCACCCTTTTTGGGGAGCACAGCAGGGCCAGAAGTCTGCAGAAGGAAGAGATTGGGGCTGACCGAGAGTTGGCTGGCAGGAACGTCTCCCAAATGTTTCAACAAATATGCAATCCTACCTTGCCTCCTTCCCTCCTTCCCACCTGTGGATGATCCCCGGGTCCACGTGCCGAACTGCCCTGGTCATGGACCAGGGAGATTTGTCCTTTCTGCGTCAGAAGCATCAGCAACAGAGAGCTGAGTGCTCCTCAGTTCGTGGAATGCGTGTGGGCTGTGACAGTGGCCTGGTCAGGGGTAGGGGGAGGGGGGTGTCTCTGGGCTCCAGCCTTACTTAGGAGTGAGTTTCGTTTGACATCATGACCAGTGGTTGTAGTTACCAGAAAAACTCTCCTATTTGGGCTTCCAGAAAAACACTGATTTGCCGAAAAAGGTTAGAAATCATTAGACAGATGGATAACCTTTAATGGCACTTCTGGATCTCAGAGTATGTGATATTTTGAGATATGTATGGGTGGCTGGTCTGGGGCTGGGGTGAAGCCAGAGAAGTGCCATGTCACAGAACCCCAGGAGGCTTTGCCCTCAGGGCTGCACTCATGAAGGAGCGCCTGTCTCCTTAAGCTTTGAATCCTTGGCACCTCTCTCGCCTCATTCCAGTTCCAACTTGGGTTGGTGAGCAGATATTCTTTCCTCTCTGGTCCTGGAGAGCTACATGGTTATCTGTGGTCACCTGGACTCGTTCTTGTCTGAGCCGGAGAAAGCCCTGGCCATTGAGGAGGGAGAATGCAAACTCATAGGGGCCAGGGCTTCCTTTCCAGCACGTCTGGGAGATGACGAGGGAAGGAGGGGTCTCTAAGGCAGAGGAATGAGTGCGAATCTCAGAGCCAGAGGGAGGGACCTGGATTTGAATCCCAGAACTGCGATCCTGGACAAGTGACTCCACTTCTCTGAGCCTCAGTTTTCTCATCCATAAAATAAGACTCTAATTCCTTCTTCGAAAGGTTGTCGAGAAGGTGAGAAGTATATAAAAGGCCATGGGAAGGATGGTCTTTGGGATGTAAAAGAGATTTATAAAATGTAAATCTCGCTTTCCGTCTAGTTAGTATTAGTGGGGAAAAAAATCTTCAGAGAACCTTGAATCTTTCCGCTGAAGCCTAAACTGCCTCATCATCCAGTGAAGCTGGGGGTGCTGTCCTCAGGGCTTGGTAGCACCCTTCCTAATCCTGGTCATTCCAGAGTCGGGGCTGGAAGGAAGGAAGAGGTGGCAGAGTTATCCTCTCAGAGACACTTGGGGTAAAGGGGAGTGGGGAGGGGAGGAAAGAGCCTTCCTTGCACTAGGCTCTGTGCTGGTCGTGTGTATACTGTGGAGCTGGTGTTCAATCAGTCCAACTGACCCAATATCCGGGGTCTTGCTTCTGTACCTGTTGATTCCTGTGGGTAGGCAGGGGTGTGATCAGGTCACACTCAGCCAGCTCCACCCCTGGCCTTATAATAAAAACAGTGATGGAAATTGGACCGATATCAAGGCGAGTGCTGGAGCAGCAACTGAAACGCATTCTCTCTAGTCCCAAGCTTGTGACCTGGCTATGCGGCCGGCCCACATGCTTTCATTAAAACTCCTGGCTTACTCTCCCAAGTTTGGCCCTGAGCCCCATCAGGGCTTTTTGATGAGTTTCAATGAGTTAAGGTAACACTATCTACTGCCAAAAACAAAGCTCAACATTTCGTCTGGTGGGTCTACTCTTGCAATGCTTGGCTTCCAGGGCCGTGGTTCTCATTTGCATTGGAGGAGGAAAGAGCGTGGAGTCAGGCCTGGGTGGTTTCATCAGACACCTCGCCTTGGCTCACAGCCTATAGGCCACAGCTCGGCGACACGGTCACATAGCAGGGGAAGCTGGGGAGCAGCAGCTTTGCCTGGGAAATAAAAGGACTTCTGCATTCACTGACGGTGGAATGGGGAGGACGTGTGCAAGGGTGAAGAGCCCTTGGGGGTCAGCTCCTAGGCTGTCCTGTGCCCCCTGCCCCCTGCCCTCTGCCTGATTCTCACCGTGGCCAGCACCCGGGCGGGAGGCCTGGTTCCCATGGCCCTGTGGGAAGCCCTTGGAGCTCTAAGCATCTTTAACACAGCCCAGACGGGCAACCGGGCCCGAGCGCTCCAGCCACTTTCCCGGAAGAAGAGTATCTTGACTTTGAGGGGAGTTTGCTTGTCATGTCCTGTAGCTGGTGTGTTTAGAGAAGGAAAGCCGGCCTTAGATTCCATGGAAATGTGTCTCTGAGGGAGAGGGATTTAGCGGGTAGCTGCAAGGGCTTGAAGATGCGAGACCCAAGGGCACAAGACTTACCCCTCTCTGGCTGTGGGCGAGCTTCCCAGCCTCCCTGAGCCTCAGTTTCCTCAGTCGTGTGACGGAGCGAAGCTCCTTCTCCCTGGGCCGCCATGAGGACTAGACCTGGAGGTGCGTGAAAGCATTT
>NW_011888907.1:2165322-2166742 GCF_000151845.1 Pteropus vampyrus | reverse complement strand
GAGGGGAGTTTGCTTGTCATGTCCTGTAGCTGGTGTGTTTAGAGAAGGAAAGCCGGCCTTAGATTCCATGGAAATGTGTCTCTGAGGGAGAGGGATTTAGCAGGTAGCTGCAAGGGCTTGAAGATGCGAGACCCAAGGGCACAAGACTCACCCCTCTCTGGCTGTGGGCGAGCTTCCCAGCCTCCCTGAGCCTCAGTTTCCTCAGTCGTGTGACGGAGCGAAGCTCCTTCTCCCTGGGCCGCCATGAGGACTAGACCTGGAGGTGCGTGAAAGCATTTGGCATGCTCCCAGCTGCCACGCCACGGAAATGTCAGTACTACTGGGAAGGAAGGAAATATGTCCGCTTCCTTCTCTTAATCACCCTCGTCGCCTGGGCCCCGCTGTGCCTTCTTTTCACCGGCAGAGCATTCTCCAAAGTTGTGTATCCACTGATTTTTTTTTCTAAATCGAATCTCATTTCCAATGCGCCAAGGGAGCTGGGATTTAAAAGAATTCTCTAGTTTGTCTTTTCGTAAAGCTAATAACCACCCCTTGATGTCTTCGGTGCGAATCAGTTTTTTCATTTATTGGCTTTGTTGGAAGTGGGGTTGTTGGAAGCGGGGGTGTTGGACGTCGGCTTCGTTGGAAGTGGGGTTCCCTTGTATTTATTAAGGAGCCCACATATACATACAGAGATCGAATGAGCGGGTTTATCAGACGCGGTCCCTACCAGCCATGGGACAGCAGCTGAAGAGACGCTGGAGCATGTCAGAGAATAGCCACAGAAACGCTTGGGGAGGCCGTGGGCTCTTCTCTCCGTCCACACTTGTGAATTGTGGTTGGATCCTGCAGAAGGGGACACAGAGGAGGGACGTTCCATTTTAGATCTGTGTATGCTCTTCTGAGAGAGAGTCCGCTGAGCCCAGGTGGATTCCTGATGTTGCCTTTCTGTTCCTTTATTGAAATCTATTCCTTCCCCCCACCCCCTACCTTCCACGGCTGGGTGGAACGTGCTGTCCCTACACACGTGTCCTGAGGTCCCAGGCCTGACTTCAGCACAGACACAAATTCGTTCGTCTAGTCTTTAAATCTCATTTGGTTTGTCTGTTTTCTCTAATAAGAAGAATAGAATTAGTTTTCTTGCTACTCGGCAGGGCTCTGGTATGGTATTTACGTAAATTATCTCGTTAATAAAATTACTAAATATAGCATCAACATGGTTACAAAGGGGAAAAAAATAAAGCTCTTAGATCGTGAATGTCTTTAAAAAACAAAGCAATGTTCCACCACTAAGGGAAATGAAATTTAGCTTCTTAACCAGTGAGTACAATGTGGGGTGAGGGGGAAGGGGAGATTAGGGAGCACTGGAGACAAAGACAGAGAGAGGAGATGGGAGAAATCTCTAAGCCAGACACAGCGATAACCATTTAATTAATTGCTC
>NW_011888907.1:2162973-2164678 GCF_000151845.1 Pteropus vampyrus | reverse complement strand
CAGCTGGGGACAAGGGATCAGCCAGACCAGGTTCATGCCCAGCTCTACCCACTGCCATCTGCGTGACCCCAGGCGAGTTTCTTAGTTGCTGTGGGACTCAGCTTCCCTGTCTGTAAAAGAGTGTCAGAAGGTCACTCCATCGAGCTGTTCAGGGGATCAAATTGCATAATGTCTGCAAAGCATCAACCCAGAGTAAGCCTCCGATAACACGAGTGTTAATTATTACTGTCTCTCTCCCTCTTGGCTGTGGGCTCCTCTAGAAAAGTAGTGTCTTCTTCAACTTGACATTCCCAGAAACCAGCACCGCACCTGTCACATAAAAGGCTTTTGCAATTTCTTGAATGAATAAAGGCACGGAGCGGGGAGAGCCCCCACAAGTGCCCCCTACTCCTGGTCACCACCCACCTCTGTTCAGGGTGAGGCCTGGGCTCCAGGGATACAGCGAAAGGAAGAGCCTGTTGCATACGGGGCTACCTTTCTGGACGCTTCATCCCTTCTCGGCCTCCCGACAACCTCTGCAGTGGGCGTGGTCCTGGGGGACTGGTTTATAGCAGAGATTCTGACCCATCCATCTCACAGCTGATGGGACCAGGCTCCTCCATAAACAGATGACTCAGGTCATCAGGTTCTCTGTGGGAATGTGAGCTGACAGAGTTGGGGTCTGTGGTCAGTTCATGTTGTTCCGGGGTGAGCAGGCCTGACGTGGAAAACCAGGGCCAGGAACAAGTCAGCATGGGGGCGGTGTAGGAGTTTGCTAGGGGTGCTGTAACAAAGCACTACTTAACATAAATGTACCGTCTCCCAGTTCTGGAGGCTGGCGGTCCAAGATGAAAGTGTGGGCAGGGTTGGTTCCTTCTGAGGGCCGTGAGGAAGAATCTGTTCAACACCTGGCCTCTAGCTTCTGGTGGTTTCCCGGTGATCTTTGGCTTTCTTTGGCTTAGAAGCATCACCCCGGTTTCTGTTTTTTCTCTTCACATGTCATTCTCTGTGTGTGAGTGTGTGTGAGTGTGTGTGAGTGTGTCCCTGACCAATTTCTCCATTTTATAAGGGCACTAATCATGTAGGATTACGGCCTACCTTAATGGCCTCATCCTAACTAATGCTACCTACGATGATCTCATTTTCAAATAAGGTGACATTCTGAGGTACTGGACATTAGGGCCTCGACATACGGATGAATAAGAAGGGGCACAATTTAACCTGTGAGAAGCGAGGAGCAGAAACTAGGAGTAAACAAGGGGAGATGAGCAGTAGAGGGGAGATGGAACAAATATGTAGAGAGAGGCAGGCCCAGCAGAGCTTGCAGCCTGAGGGGAGGTGGGGGGCGGGGAGAGAGAGACAGACAGACAGAGAGAGACAGAGAGAGAGGAGAGAGGGGAGAGGGGAGAGGAGAGAAGTTGGTTTTCATCTCTCCAGTTCTGAGCTTATGCCACTAGGCTCAGTTCTACTTGGGTTCCATGAGGTTCCTCTGAACTCTTCAGGAAAACTTTGATTTGCTCCAAAGTGGATGGATTTCTGGTTTTAGCATCAGAATGTCTTCTCTAGAGTGGAACATGCAGCAGCTCCGTTTTTATGTCATATTTATTTTCATGTGATGACTCAGGAAGAACCAGAGCCTTTTCTTCGAAGCAGTAGGAGCCGGAAGCAGAACTAAGACATCAGGAAAAAGCAATAAACAAAGAATACAAACCCCTGGCTATATTGG
>NW_011888907.1:2160462-2162923 GCF_000151845.1 Pteropus vampyrus | reverse complement strand
TGTGTGTGAGTGTGTGTGAGTGTGTCCCTGACCAATTTCTCCATTTTATAAGGGCACTAATCATGTAGGATTACGGCCTACCTTAATGGCCTCATCCTAACTAATGCTACCTATGATGATCTCATTTTCAAATAAGGTGACATTCTGAGGTACTGGACATTAGGGCCTCGACATACGGATGAATAAGAAGGGGCACAATTTAACCTGTGAGAAGCGAGGAGCAGAAACTAGGAGTAAACAAGGGGAGATGAGCAGTAGAGGGGAGATGGAACAAATATGTAGAGAGAGGCAGGCCCAGCAGAGCTTGCAGCCTGAGGGGAGGTGGGGGGCGGGGAGAGAGAGACAGACAGACAGAGAGAGACAGAGAGAGAGGAGAGAGGGGAGAGGGGAGAGGAGAGAAGTTGGTTTTCATCTCTCCAGTTCTGAGCTTATGCCACTAGGCTCAGTTCTACTTGGGTTCCATGAGGTTCCTCTGAACTCTTCAGGAAAACTTTGATTTGCTCCAAAGTGGATGGATTTCTGGTTTTAGCATCAGAATGTCTTCTCTAGAGTGGAACATGCAGCAGCTCCGTTTTTATGTCATATTTATTTTCATGTGATGACTCAGGAAGAACCAGAGCCTTTTCTTCGAAGCAGTAGGAGCCGGAAGCAGAACTAAGACATCAGGAAAAAGCAATAAACAAAGAATACAAACCCCTGGCTATATTGGGTAGGCCTCCCCAAAGCCCTTCCTCCCCATTTCCTACCCTCCATTCTCACTTTGGTCCCTTTTTCAAGCCCCCACCTCAATACTCTTTGTATTGGAGTCCCCCACCTCCAATACTCTTTCTATTGGAGTCCCTTCTCCCCTCCAGAGACACATGGGGTCCTTTATCTGGGCCGCACACTTGACCTTCAACTTATTTGATGAGAAATTGCTTCCAAAAGGTTTCAACTGTACTGGAATCTTGTTTATCTAGAGAGACTGCAAATTCCTTAAGGGTATGACACTCCCTAGGGCCTCGCTTCATGATGCTCCACAAACATTAATGGAATAACAAAATAATTGCCTCCTACCTAATGCTTATTAACAACAGGTAATTTATCATGGTGCGAAACTCAAGAGGTAGATGAAGTTTCCCAGTGTAAGATTTCCCTTCTACCTCTGTTTCTAGGTTACCAGATTGTTCTCCCTGGAGGCAACCAGCGTTAAGGGTTTATTGTGTGTCCTGTCGGAGATATTTTATGCATCTGCAAGCGAATACATATAACTATTCTTTTTTTCCTTTTGTTCCATATGTAGTAGCCAGCCATACAAACCGCTCTGCGCTTTGCTTTATTTTTGATTTTTGCTTAGGAATCTATCCTGGTGTGGTGATTTTAAAGATAGGTTCATAACCGCAATCGAAAATAAAGGTGTTTAAAAAAGTGTTTAAATAAAAATATGTCCACAGATTCTTTGATACTTATCCCTTCAAAAGGTGAACTGCCCTCCCTTGGGTGTGGGCTGGGATTAGTGACTTGCTTCCAGTGGATAGAATACAGCCAAAGTGATGTGTTGTCACTTCAGAGATTAGGTTCTAAACAAAATGCCCCCTTGCGTCTTGGGAGCTCTCTTTCTGTCTCTCATCCCTTATCTGGGGAAGTCAGCTGTTGTGTCCTGGGGACGCTCGAGCAGCCCAGGAGAGGCCCGAGTGGGACGTGAGGGACCGAGGCCTGCCTACACTGTGTGAGCGTGGAAGCGGGTCTTTGGAGACCAGCCAGCAGCGACGGGACTAGACTGGGAAGCAGACCCTCAGTCCTCCCAGTCACATCTTGAGATGACCCCAGCCCCAGCCCGCAGCTCGACTCCAGTCTTGTGGGAGACTCTGGGCCACAATCATCCGGCTAAGCCCAACCTGAATCCCCTCCCAGGAAAATGGCGAGATAGTGCGTCTGTTGGCTTTAAGCTGACACATTTGTTTCGAAGCAATAGATGCTGTGGGAGTGCATGGCGGCCCCGTCTACGCCTTTCACAGCTGCTTTGTATTCCATTGTCCGGAGACAGCGCTGTTGGCTTTAGCCAGTCCCTTACCAATGGGCATTTCGGCTATTTTCAAACCAAGCTTGATAGATAGATCATTTCACGTCTATGTGGGCATATTTGTCAGATAAATTCCTAGAAATGGAAAAGCGATGGGTTGGTGTTTTTGTTGTTTTGATAAGTCCTTCAGATTGCCTCGCGTGGAGGCCACACCGATTCACACTCTCTGTGGGACGGCCGAGAGGGCTGGTCTGCCCACTCTCTCGCCCTCTTCTGTGACCCCTCTGAGACAGGGCAGAGAGGAGGGACTTAACTGGCTTGGTGAATGAATGATAACTTCTGTGTCTCAACAGGAAATGAATCGAAATACCCTGGGTTTGTTTAGGATCCCAGAGGCTTTCTGGCTTCATCGGGCAAATTCACAGTCTCTGTACTGAGTAGTAATAGTAAACGCAGAAG
>NW_011888907.1:2157967-2158872 GCF_000151845.1 Pteropus vampyrus | reverse complement strand
GGAGACGGAGATACACAATCTGAAGTCACATGAAGGTCACATGAAGATGGAGGCAGAGATTGGAGTGACGTAACTACAAGCCAATGAGTGCCAAGGGTCACTGGGAGCCAGGAAAGCTGGGAAGAGGCGAGGACGAATTCTTTCTCTAGAAGACTGACTGTAAGATTCTCCCCTAGTGTCTTTGCAGGGAGCACGGCCCTGCCAGCACCTTGATTTCAGACTTTTAGGCCCCAGAACTGTGAGAGAACAAATCTCTGCTGTTTTAAGCCACACACACCGCCCTCCCCCACCTCCCTCCGCCCCCGGCTTGTGGTAATTTGTTATGGCGGCCACAGGACACTCATATGGAGCCCCAGCCCCCACCCTGGGGGGGCGCCCAGTCCAGAGCTTGCTCAGTTGAATGAACAGACTTCCTAAACTGCTGCCCCCTCGGTGTCCAGTGTGTGACCTCCGAGCCCTCTGTGTCCAGCCAGGGGCCCTCGTAGGGCACAGGCTGCTGGGCAGGCAGGAGGTCACACCTCTGGCTTGCAGCTTCATGGGGGCAATTCTTCCCGGCATATCTAGAGGAGATTTGTTTTTCACATTCTAAATCCTGAGAAAAATCGGTTGAGAAATCAGGAAAATGGAGGAAAAAAATTATAAATTTCCCGTAAGAACAATAGCTTACAGTCAACATATAGACCTCAGAGCTCTGAAGAAATCCACCGAGATGAAGTAAGCAGCAAGAGCAGGAAAGGCCGAAGTGCAGAACGAGGGTTAAGGCGGATGGACGCGCCCGGAGCGGGGCAGGAGCAGCTGGAGGAGACGCCATCTGCTCAGCAGTCCTGCCAAGTGAAAAAAGCCTATGTTTACGGCCCCGTCTGCTGCTACGGGTGAGTCCCTCCTGCAAATAAAATACATGTTAC
>NW_011888907.1:2143414-2157917 GCF_000151845.1 Pteropus vampyrus | reverse complement strand
AAGCAGGAATTCTATGGCCTCTTCCTGTCTCCCCATATCCAACTGGAAGTGAACAGCTTCCTATAAGAGGCTATTTCCTGCCCTCACTCATGCGATTGAACAATATTTCCTGGGCACCAACGATGTGCAATGTACTTGTGAGGTGCAAACCTTCAGCTCCTTCTAGATCTGTTCCCACGGAGACCCGGGGACATGTTTCCACTGCTAGATGCCAAGTGCAGTCTTCCATGCTCTCTGCTATGTAAAGGAAACTGCCTCCTCACCCTTGCTCTCCACTGCTCATAGAACAAGTCCCAGCTCCTCCCCCTGCTTCAGGGGCTCCCCCTGGATGTCCCACCTGAAAGTTCTGGCTCACATTTTTCTCTCCAGCCTTCTCTCTTGCCACTTCCTGCCTCAAAATCTGCAATCTGGCCACCAATTGAACCAATTTATGTTTGTTCGTTCATATATTCAATCATTTATTCATTCATTTTTATCTTGTACAATCTGCACCGGGTTCAGTGCAACAGGTAAATCTATGAAAAAGTTAGTGGGATTCCTGCCCCCAGGGAGCTAACCTCTGGTGTTTGAAGGAAGGCGATAAGCAAGCAAATAAATAACCAATGCAAGTTATGATGGTGCCTGGAAGAGAATAATGTGAGTGATGGGTAGAGATGAGCGGATGAAGGCTGGCCAGGGAATGTCTTTACAAAGGGGTGACATTTAAGCTGAGGCCTGAGGACTAGATCTTGGGGACCTGCCTTCTGAGCAAAGGGGACAGGTTGGGCAAAGCAATGACCTTGCTCCTTTCACCCTCGTTCGTCAGTCATTGCTGCTCTTTTTCTCTGGCACCCTCCCCAGGCTGAATCCTGCTCATTCCACAAAGATGCCTCTTCCTTCAGGAAGCCTTCCCTGATCACCGCACTCTGACTGAGCTGCCTTTCCTCCTACTCCACTGTAGGCCATGCTGCCCCTCTCACCCTGCGTGGTGCTTGTTACACTAAATGTACCTGTTGCCCATTTACTTAGTAAACTCTGGACTGGCCAGAACCCTGTCCGACTCATTTGCTGTTGGAGCCTATTGTGGGTTGAATTGTGTCTCCAAAACAATATGGTGAAGTCCTAACCACTGGTGCCTGTGATGTGGCCTTATTTAGAAAGAGGGTCCTTCAGATATAATCAAATTAAGATGAGGTCATGCTAGATTAGGGTGGGTACCAGATCCAACGACTGCTGTACTTACAAGGAGTGAGAGGTTTGGAGACGGAGATACACAATCTGAAGTCACATGAAGGTCACATGAAGATGGAGGCAGAGATTGGAGTGACGTAACTACAAGCCAATGAGTGCCAAGGGTCACTGGGAGCCAGGAAAGCTGGGAAGAGGCGAGGACGAATTCTTTCTCTAGAAGACTGACTGTAAGATTCTCCCCTAGTGTCTTTGCAGGGAGCACGGCCCTGCCAGCACCTTGATTTCAGACTTTTAGGCCCCAGAACTGTGAGAGAACAAATCTCTGCTGTTTTAAGCCACACACACCGCCCTCCCCCACCTCCCTCCGCCCCCGGCTTGTGGTAATTTGTTATGGCGGCCACAGGACACTCATATGGAGCCCCAGCCCCCACCCTGGGGGGGCGCCCAGTCCAGAGCTTGCTCAGTTGAATGAACAGACTTCCTAAACTGCTGCCCCCTCGGTGTCCAGTGTGTGACCTCCGAGCCCTCTGTGTCCAGCCAGGGGCCCTCGTAGGGCACAGGCTGCTGGGCAGGCAGGAGGTCACACCTCTGGCTTGCAGCTTCATGGGGGCAATTCTTCCCGGCATATCTAGAGGAGATTTGTTTTTCACATTCTAAATCCTGAGAAAAATCGGTTGAGAAATCAGGAAAATGGAGGAAAAAAATTATAAATTTCCCGTAAGAACAATAGCTTACCGTCAACATATAGACTTTAGAGCTCTGAAGAAATCCACCGAGATGAAGTAAGCAGCAAGAGCAGGAAAGGCCGAAGTGCAGAACGAGGGTTAAGGCGGATGGACGCGCCCGGAGCGGGGCAGGAGCAGCTGGAGGAGACGCCGTCTGCTCAGCAGTCCTGCCAAGTGAAAAAAGCCTATGTTTACGGCCCCGTCTGCTGCTACGGGTGAGTCCCTCCTGCAAATAAAATACATGTTACTGTGTATGTGTGTAGTATAATACTGTATACAGATACTTTCAACGGTGTTTCAAGAAATAACAATTTTGGAAACAAAATAAGTCCTTAGATTGGCAGTTTGGCACATGATCCAGTGAGACGCTGTTAACGTGGCGGGGGATACCTGGACATTACGTGTCTGGATACCACCTAAAAATGGTCTCTGGGGTTTCCGGAGTTGGAGAATTCACTATAGGCTGCAGTTCTTTGTCAATACTAGTAAACTGAATTTTTCTCATTTATTAAATAGTTGAATGTGGGAAGTACTATAAAAACAACATGATTTGGGGGATTCTGATTTCTTGCTTCCGAATCTGGAAGATTCCTATCTGTTGGGATTTTGGAATACTGTAGTCCCTCCTTAGAAACAGCAACTGGCTCAGTCTCAAATCCTTGTAATTTCTCGGGCTGAAAGTGGACTGTGGAGGGGGGCCGGGTCTACTCACCTAAGTGGATGTCCAGCACTGTCCTCAGCCAGCTGTGTGATGTGGGGCAGACCGTGTCATCTCTGCGGACAGTTTCCATACCCCCATTCCTGTGCCCTGAACAGCTGGCTGGATGAGCTCACAGTTTCCTCTGGCCCCTGCAGCTCAGTAGGCTGTCAGCGAAACTTTTCCTGTGCCTGCGTGCCGTTTCGGGAGGGTCTATTTGCTGCTTGTCACTTCGCACGCCCCTCGTGTTAGTTACTTTGCTTCATCCTCATCACGACGCTGTGAGGGAAGCTTTACTATCCTACTTTACAGATGGGAAAGCTGAGGCTCAGAGAGGTTGTGTATTGTGCTCAGAGTCACAGAGCTGGTAAGTGGTGGGTCAAAGGGAAGGGGCTGGTAATGGTCCTGCGAAATGGCCTCTGGGCTTGCGTAGAGTTGGGTTACATCAGGAGCTCTCTTCCTTCTGCTCCCTTTGCATTTCTTGCCAGCTGCACAGAAAGAGCCTCCTGTGGAAGGGAGTGCTTTATGGACCAGAGGGAAAGTTACACCGCGTGAGAAATGCTGGCTGTCCCTACATTGCCACAGCCTTGGTTACAGTGCCGGACAGAGAAGAACAATTGGGTGCAGATTAAAGTGTGGGCTGCGGATATAGCCTGCTGTGTCCACTTCCCACTCCAGGGGGCTTGGTGAGAGGTCCCTGTGTGCCGGGCACTCTCTGGCTGGGGGTGAGAGGTGGACCAAATGCATTCCTTCTACGGGGTGGACGCAATTCCCTGGCTGTGCTGGCTATGGCTGCAGGGCACTGGGAACCGGCGGGGGTGATGGAATCACCTCTCCCACTCTCATGCCTCAGTGTCCCCTTCAGTAAAGGGGAAGCGGTGGCTCCAGAACATGTGGGGAATGGCAGTTCCTTCCTAATTCGTATTTCCTGGTTGTATAATCAAAATAAAGTTGTCTTTACGCTTCCGCTTTTTAAAAAGTCCTTAATGTCATAAATGTGGAACCCTAGAACAAATGGCCACAATATCCATGTTATAAATGGAGTCTTCCCTCGGCCAGAGGATCCACACAGGTATCTTTGGGGCAAGAAGCTTCCTTCTGTCAGGGACTGGATTGTGTCCCCTTCAAATTCTTATGCCAAAGCCCTAACCCCCAATGTGACTGTATCTGGAGATAGTCACAGCTCTTAGGAGGTAATTAAGAGTGAATTAGGTTATATGGGTGGGACTCTAACCTGATAGGATTGGTGGCCTTATAAGAAGAGGAAGAGAGAGATGATCTCCCTCCACACCCACGCACAGAGGGAAGGCCACCTGAGAGCACAGAGAGAAGGTGGCCATCTGCAAGCCAAGGAGAGAGCCCACCTCGGAAACCAACCCTACTGACACCTTGACCTTGGACTTGTGAGGAAATAAATTTCAGTATTTCAGCCACCCAATCTGGCAGCCAAAGCGGACTAATACAAGTTTTAGTCCATTCTGGCTGCTCTAACAAAATGCCACAACCTGGCAGCTTATCAGCAACATAATTTTATTTCTCCAGCTATGGCACCTGGGAAGTCCAAGGTCTGGGTGCCAGTAAGGTCAAGTGAGGTTCATAGCTGGTGTCCTCACATGATGGAAGGGGCTAGGGAGCTCTCTAAGTCCTATTTATAAAAGCACGAATCCCATTAGTGATTAGGTGACCTGATCAACTCTCAATTACCTCCTAATACCTTTGAATTTGGGGAGTTAGAATTTCAACATATAAATTTCGAGGGACACAAAAATTCAGATATATCATAAACCTTCCTTGTCCTGATGGCATGAAAGTGTGCTTTGACTTAATAAATATTACATGAAGAAAAGCTCTGTGTGTGTGTAAAGGTGCGTGTGGGTTGCGTGCAGGCGTGCACGTATGGAGGTGTGTGAATGTAGATGTGCATGTGTAGATGTATATGCAGGGGTATGTGTATAAGGGTATGTGTGTGTAGCTGTATTTGTGGGACTGTCTTGCAGGTGTGTGCAGGGGTGTATGTATAGGGGTACGTGTGTGTAGGAGTATGCGTGTGAGAGTGTGTGAGTAGGGGTGTGCAAGTGTAGGGGTGTGTGTAGGTATGTGTGTAAGACTGCCTGTGGAGGTGAGTGTAGTGATATGTGTGTAGAAGTGTGGGTGTACATAGGGGAATGTGTTTAGAAGTGTGTGTGGATATGTGCATATAGAGGTGTGGGTGAGTATAGGTGTATGCGTGTGTACATTCTACACTTGAGACAAACACTCCAAGAAACCGCATCAGGGTTGGAGTGAAAGGCCCCCCTGAACGTGGGGGGCTCCTCTCGGTGGGTAAAAGCCTTGCCACAGAAGAGTCCCGTCTGAGGCCCTGAAGGTATCTGTGACCCTGAGCCCTCCATGTTGTGTTTCTTGGCCCTCCCTGCCCTGGTCTCCCCACTCCCACAGCGGACAGGAAATGGACCCCGCCAGCTGCATCTCTGTCTCCTAGCAACAGTCCTTGGCGGGTGGACAGCGAATGGCAAGGTCTAGGGGCTGGGCTGGGGCAGGAGGGCAGCAGGAGGGCTGGCCCTGGGCTGCAGCTCTGAGAGCCCACAGCCCCAGGGCTAGTCAGCTGCTTTCTCGCTGGTATAGTGTGGGTTGGGGCGGCATGCATTTTTAACTGTATAATTTGTGTTGACAGAATGGATGGGGATGTTTCATCAAGCAATTACACAAAGGAATCTGACTTGTTCCAAAACACAAAGGCGACAGCCGGCAAAAATTAATGTGCACGCGTGCTCTGCACTCAGTATTTGCCACCTCACTTGATGAAGGAGGCGGCCCCTTCTCGTCTGAGTCCTCACGGAGGAGAAGAAAGGCAGAAAGGGTTATTTCCCGGCAGAGTAAACACGATTCAAGCAAGAAGAATCCCCTCCCTCTGCCATTTAACTGGGAAGGGTCCCCTGGGGTCTGGCCTGTCCTTTATGCCTCGGGAGCCTCTACCTTCAGCCATCTCAAGTGAGAGTGGGGCTCAGACACTCAGACTCTTCCCTGTGATGTTCACCAGAACTAGAGGTCACCTGGATGAAGATCAAGGTAGCCTTGGAGTAAAACAAGGTCATAGAAGGCTGCCAGCTGAGAATGGGAGGAACAGGCGGGGTGGGTGGGGTGGTGGGGGGCGTAGCTGCTGCCTGCTTTGCCTGGGCGTGGTAGAGAAGCCCTTCTCCCTTGTTTGTCTTTCTTCCTTAGCTTCCCTTTGGTTTCCTTCTGTCTTCTCCTTCTTTCTTCTCCTCCCTTTTCCCTCACCTTCCTCTTTCCCCCTTTTTTGAAGAGGGGCTTAGGGAAGGAGTTTTAGTGATCACGTGTAGATTCCTGAGCAGCAGCTACACGTGGGAGAGAGAGTGTGCGAGGGTGAACTGCACAGGCTTGAGGATCAGTTGGCCAGGGTCTCTATTTCTGTCTTTGCCCCTGGATGGCTATGTGATCCTGGGCAGCTGTGCTTAATTCGGTTCATTTTTAAAGCACAGGGATTAGACTAGTGGTGTTCAGAGCCTCCTGCAGCTCTAACGTTTCAGGATTCCTCTGGCTGTTCCACTCAAGTCTCCAGATTTGATGCCTCCTGGGCCTCCCTAAGTGACTGCCGTCATCACGGCAATTTGAATGGGAACAGGGTAAGGGGCAGAGCTGACTGTGTTGGCCAGCTTTCTCAGCTGACTCTTGGGAAATGCTGGATGAGACAGTACTAGAGTACAAGACTTCTTGTTCCCTCATCCCTGTATAATTTTCCCAGATGAAAACTTCTGTATCATAACTATTCTTGTTAGAATACTCTTACACGATGTGAAAAGGAATTCCATTAGAGACATAGTCCAAGTGAAATCCCCCCATAACCAGATTCACCCACGATGTATATGTTTCCAGTTTTTAAAAATGCATATACAAATATGTAATATTTGTGTTCGATTAGTGGAATTTTGATTCTTGTGGTGATTTCCTGATTTATGGACTGCTGACCACCAGGACAGTCATAACTAAATGAGAGAAGGAAGCGGCTTCTTCCAAGAGCAGGCAGAGAGCCAGGCTGACCCCACATTCAAGCTGGGCCCTATGTTCTGGGCACCAGGAGCCACCGCAGTCTCTTCTGGTGCAGATTGTATTTAAATTTCAACCTGAAGGAACCATAGACCTTGAGATGGTCAATTTTCTTTGTCAACTTGACTGAGCTAAGGGACACCCAAATAACTGGGAAACTGTTGTCTCTAGACGTGTCTGTGAGACTGTCTTGGAAAGAGATTAACATTTGAATCCATACACTGGGTAAAGATGGTGGCCCTCACCAGTGAGGGCGAGCTGCATCGAGTCGGCCGAGGGCCTGCTCTGAATGAACGCTGGAGGATGTGGGGGTTCGCTCTCTCTGCTGGAGCTGAGACAGTGGTCTCCTCCTGCCTTTGGACATCAGTGCCCTGGTTCTCAGGCCTTTGGACTCAGACTGGATTATGTGTCGACTGAAAAATAGTAGCACCTAGTCATTTCGTCGCCAAAAGGATTTACTCGGGAAAAAGTAAGGGTTGCAACTCAGTGCATGTCAACACGGCCAGCCACGTGCACACCCTGCCCTGGGTGCCAAAATGGAGGGGTATTTATAGATGGGAAAAGGAAGTTAGAACCGTAGAGCTTTGTTATAAACTTGAGAGTTCTTTCTATAGGGTTCTCGCTTGTAGGGTTCTCGCACTTTGTGAGAACTTCATAAGCCTTAGTTAGCTCTTCTCACCGACCCTGTTTATGTTTACTTAAAGTTCCAGTTAGTCTTTATCGTATACCACTGTTTTATTTGTTTGTTTGTTTGTTTGTTTGTTGTTTTCCTGGTTTTCCAGCCTGCAGATGGCAGATCACAAGACTTTTTGGACTCCATAATCAAGTGAGCCAATTCCTGAAATAAATCCTCTCACATACATACATGTATATGTATGACGTCTCGCTCTCTGGAGAACCCTGACTCACACACACCTGTTGGTACATTCCCAAGGAAACATGTGTAAGAGGCTGAGAACATTCAAAAGCAAATCTAAAACCAGTTTGTTGTCAGAACAATGAGCGGAATCTCCAGGGACTGCCGATTCCCTCCCTCTTTCTTTTAAGAAACTTAAACATTACAGACACATGCCTTTTAGTGTGAAGAACTGAGAAAACAGATAAGAGTATAGTAAAAAATTATAGTGTTCATTTAAAACTGTACTTAGCGTTTTTATCAAAGAACATAAATACTTTTCACACACACAAATCTAAATAGCCTTTTCAGTTGGCTTGATGTTGGCCATTTGGAGATAGCTTGAGGTGACATGTCATCTATTGCGTCTCCTGGGACCTACACACGAAGCCACATTCATTCAACCAGGTCCTTGGCACACGAAGATGAATATAATCTGAGTTCTTGCTTTCTCATAGTATGTTAGAATGGTCCTCCTCTGAATAAGTGTAGTATAGTATGGTGCATGTTACAATTTAGAAATACACAAAGAATCATGGGAGCGGAGTAGAAAAAGTTTTGTATATATGTGAATCAGGTAGATTTTGAGGCCACCGAGGTAATTTAGAACATCTTCTTGCTCAGATATTAATTCAGATACACGCTATTTACTCCCACTATAAGAGAGCTTCAGGGATGCTCGAGGGTAGATTTGTGGAAAGGTCGTTTCAACTTTTACTTTCTGCTGTTCGAGGCAGAGATGTGGGTGGTGACATATCTGCAGAAGCCCTGCTTTGCTGGCCCTCCACTTCCTAGGTCTGCAGCCTTCCACGTGTTTGGGTGGGAGCATGTGAGTCTCATCCTCTAAGGCAGTGATCCCAGCATCATTTGCGGTGCGTGTCAGCCGGCAAGCCTGGTGATTCCACCAACCTGGGATAGAATCTGGTTACACACAGACTTCTTCCCTAGACATCTGTGTCAACTCTCACTCATTCTGGAGGAGAGGTGTGGGTGGGTGAGGGCATGCTCACCCCATGCAGGAAAGTGCATTTGAGGTAAACTTCAACACAGGAAGGTGGTATGTACTGACTTAGGAAGTGATACGTACATATGAAGTGATATGTACTGGCTGGCTTAGGTTACCTGGATGCAGACCCTGAGACAAAGAAACTTTGGTAGAGGGCTTCTTGTAGATTGCTCTTAGGAGACACACCTGTGAGAAAATGAAAGAGAAAAGACTGGATTAGGCAGCGGGAGAAATGGATCAGCAAAGCTGTCGTCACATCTCCATCTTTGGTTGTAAGATTACTTCTTGTGCCTGCTGGCCTTCTGGTATGATGAGCCAATGTCTGTTAGCAGCTGTAACTTAAAGTTTAATGGACTTTTACTGAGATCCCGTGTGGCAGTATTCCCACAGTTGTCTAAGCCCACAGAGCCTAGGGTTGTAGGATTGGGAGCATAAACCCCCAAGTGGGATAAGGGCTGACGGTAAGTGGGTTCTTTCCTCTTTCCAGCCTCTTGTTTACTGACTCGTGGACATGGTACCACACAGTGGTCATTAACTTGAGGTCCAGACTGCTCCTGAACAGTGGCTTCCTCTTCAAGTTGCCATCTCAATTGCTTCCTTATGAGGCCATTCTGGTGCTCTCTCAGGTTTGTTACTCCTGAGGGTGCAGTAGGTGGCAGAACCAGTGGGCCTCATGGTCAAATGCTCATGGCCACTGCTGCACTTTTTTTGTGTGTGGGGTGGGGCACGGTGCTAAAGTGGGTCCCTTGGCTTAAGGCAATGTTGGTTAGGATTTATGTCAGCTGAAGAAATCCTCTCTAATCCTCAGTTACTTGGGTTGGCCAAAGCCCTACGGATAGAAAAGGCAAACCTGTACTGGACATAAGTGTTGATATTAGTCAAATTAAATCATTTCCCCTTTCAGAGTGAAAGGAGTTGAGAGTCGCCACCAAGTGCCTAATCCATCTCCTCAAGATGGCCTTGACATCTGTGGCTGGCAGTTGGACATTCAGGGGCACCAGTAGCTGGATCGGCCAGTGATGGGAACACCTCCTGTTAGGCCCATGCAGAACTTCTGTCCTTCCACCATGATCACATGCCAACCGCATCTGCACCGGAGGGGCCCATGACAAACCTGGCTGACGTCAAACGATTGAGTCGTTCTGCCTGCTTGATTGCTTAGTGTCTCTTTGGTGGCTATTAATATGTGATACTGAAATATTCACACTTTATATCCATTCCCACTACTTGTCCATCTAGATGAGATTCCTGAGAACTTTTTCCCAGTCTTCCACTCTTCCTTCTTCCAGGACTCCGGTCCAACTCGCCGGTCCAATAAAAGATGCCCTAAATCCATGGATATTTTTACTTTGGGCCGTGTCTCTCTCCACGAAATGGAAGGCCAGAGGCATCGCCCAAAGCCCTGACAATTGGACAGTTTTCTCCTCATTACTTTCTTTCAGGGTCATTCCTGATAGGGCTATCATGCAATAGTGGTCCATTTCCAGCGGACACACCAAGGCGACCCATCTATAGACCAAGCTCAGAATTTTTCCTCTCCCAGTATAAGAGAGTATAAAAGAACCCTGGCCTGACCTTCTAGCCCCAGCAGTAGGTATGATCTGTGAGGCAGAAGCACCAGCGCAGCATCAATGGACGACATGGGGATTGAGATATCTGCTCATGAGGCTTATTTGCAGACCAGAGGGCCATCATGCACAGATGTACCCCTTCCAGCTTACGAAGGGTTGATGCTGGGTTGGCCTGACTTCATGACTTGGTTGATATGACGGAGGCCAGTTTGTGATGGATAGCTCTGGCCACATGGCCACTTGATGCCAATGCTCACATAGTCTGTTTTGACTAGGGCCTGTGGCAAGCCCGGACTTGCCTTTCAAATAAAATGTCTGTTGCAGATGGGATGGTATTGCTCCAAAACCCTAAGCTTCACATTGTGATTCCTTTTGGAGCTTGATGTCTTTACCAAACACAGAAACCTTTCATACCACAAAGTCTGCCAGGTTGTATGGCCAAGTGACAGGATGGTTGTCTGCATCCTGGACCTGATGCACAGCTCCTCTAGGCCTCACTTTAGGCTAGCTGCCTTTCATGTCACCTAGTTAATGGGTCAGAGCATTTTTCCAAGTGTAGGATATGCTGTCTCCAGAACCCAGAGAGGCCCACCAAGCATTGCATTGTGCTCCTTTCTTGGTGGTGGGAAATGAGATAAGTAATCATTTATTTGGGGAATATTCTTCTATGCTCCAGACCATTGGATGCTAAAAACTTCCTGGCTATGGCAAGACCCTTAAACCTCATAGAGTTTATCTACACCCTCTAGAGCACATGTGCTTTGCCAAGGCCTGCAACATATCTGCCCTTTCCTGCTTACCTGATCTAATTGGCATGATGTCACCAAGATAGTAGACTAATTTGATAATCTGTGGAATTTGCAGTCTCTCTGGTGAATTAGCAAAGCCCTAGGGCAAAACTGTAACTGCATACTGTGATTTGTGAATGCATGCTGCATGCATTACATCCTCCTTGAGGAAGAGAGGGAAAAGAATACATTTGCCAGAGAGATGTCTGCGTATCACGTGCTGGAGTCTGTGTTAATCTGCTCTGACAAAGGCACCACACCTGGCACAGTAGCTACAACCAGGGCTGCCTTTTGGTTAAGTTGGCTGTTGTCTGCTGTCCGCCGTGATCGATTTGGTTTTTGAGATCCTAGCATTCCCATTGCTCTCAGGAAGCCCCAATCTGTAACAGCATCTCCTACTGCCAGTTCCAGATAAAAGATGACAGACATCACTGAGCACCTTAATAATGCTGGTGTCCTTTTCCCAATGCATTCCTTAACCCTTTGGAAAGTGAAGTGTCCTTCTAGCCCTCCAGGGAACATGATGAAGTGGGATATGTTCTGCCTACATCCACCCTATAATGCCCATTTTTCTGAGCCCTTTGGGCCTTTCTTCCATCACCCGCCAGGGAAGTTCTGGTGTGTCTACTTAGTGTAGGCCATTGCTTTTTCCAAGTTTCCAATATTCAATCTGACCGTGTATTAGCACCTCCCAGGATTCTTGCCAAGGTGTTAAATTCTGTATCGTGAGGGACTTTAATACATCTGAGGCATGCAGAGACACTCTTCTTTATCCAACTTCGTTCCACCCGCTTGACCTGTCACCTCCTCCTGTGTGGATTAGCCAGAGCTTGCACTCCTTTGGTGTGAAGCCCGTCCCTTCCCTTAGCTGGTCTTGTTGGCTGTATCATGATTTGATCATTATTTCTGTTGGTCTGATTAACAGAAGGAGCGATGGGGGCAGGGATCATGAGGGGAGCCAGCAAGATTTTGTAAGTCACCTGACTCATCTGAGGCCTCTGTGTGACATTCAGGCAAGGGGGGTGCACACTACTTTCTATCACGGGGGATGGGACCCTTCTGTAGGTCCAGCAGGTTTGGAGGAAACTGAGAGTTCAAAATTCTCCACTACGTCAACCGAAATAACCACATCTCAAGTCTCAAGCGTCCCACTGCTTCTCTGTTACAGCCTTGTCCTTGGTGTAGGAGACCTGCAAGCTTAGAATCAACCTCTCTGAAGCTCTGCTTTTCTCACCTGACTAAGTCCTAAGCCCGGTTCTTTGTGCTGGTGGCCTTCTGCTGCAGGAGTTTAAAGTTCTTTCTGATGTTTTAGAGGAAATCCTGCTTTCGCATTTTGGCTTGAATTGCCCACTACCTACCATGAGTCGGATTCACCTGTCTTCAGTGAGTGACTCAGTGGCACTCAGCCACAGCCACCAATTCCATGGTCATTCTAGTTTCCTGTCATGATGCCCCAGTGTCAGAGATCTCACCCAGCCAGTGTATCACCTTGCACTGCTGTCCTAACACATGTCACTTTGATAGACGTTTCACAGTTGCATCGCTACAGCACCCTGGAGACTATGCACGCTACGCCGACCACCGGTGATGGGATCCACACCGCTAGCTGGCCAGGGGATCATCACCTCCAAACCCCCACTTTGCAGTTAGCTTCCTAGGCTCAGATTGTTTCCTTGAAAGCAGACTACAAGGTGGAGAATTTCATCTGGGGTTCAATGGGGAGTACTTTTAGGAGGAACACCTGTCAAAAAGGTAAGAAAGGTAAAATTGGTGAAGAAGAAACAGCAACTGACCTCAAATGCAGTTTCCACTGAGGATTTAGCCAATTCCATGGGGGAGCTTTGAGCTAGGATGAACTTTCAGTGCATCCCCACTTGAGGGGAAAAGAAAAGGAAGGAGAAAGGTTCTGAGATTTTAATTCTCATATCAGCCCATCATTGGCCACAGCTTGTCTCTGGGGATGGGTGTAACCTCGGGACGGCAGTGCCTTGTGGTGGAGGGCAGCTCCCAGGGAGGAATGCCGCTGCCAGTGTCCCCAGCAGCCAGGGACTGGAAGAATCAGCCCTGATGGGGACTGTGAAGAGGACACCTAGGTGCCCACTGCAGGCACCCTATGCTCATGCTTCTCACTGAGCAAACAAGAGAGGGCTGGGGTTAAGAGAAGTAAGGGGCAAAGGGAAACTTTGGTTGTGACAACACCCTTGTCACATCACCCGGGGCAGCAAACATAATTCTGTTATCCAGCCTTTTTATTCCTAAGTTTCTTCAACTATAGACTGATATTACTAACGAATGAGTAAAGACTCTGAAATGGTGTCTAGCATATTGTAAATACTGAAAAAAAGATGTTGTTGTTATTGTTATTGTTTTCCTTGTTATTTTCAGCAATCCAAACTTATTTACCAGCTCGTTCCCTTCCCATTGCCCTCTAACTTGGCCCTTGCCTGCCTTTCTTTTGTAATGAAACTTCCACTTCTATCTTGCTGATTTCCCCCCTCGTTCCTGAAGGATGCCATGCACCAGGCTGACGCCGGCTCCCTTCCTAGACTCTCAGCCCTCATCGGCGTGTGGTTAAGCAACCTAAACTCAGCCTGTCCTCCGAAGGAGTGGAAGGAGCATGTACTTTTGATTCGAGGAGTCCGGGTTTAATGATTAGTTCCTCCACTGACTTAAGCTGTGTGACCTTGGATAAGCTATGGATAATGTCTGTGGAGCCATTTTCTCACCTAGAAGTTGGGTACGATAGCAACCAATCCACTAGCTTGTTATAAGGATTAACTGTGACAACTAGGTTAAACTCTGGGCACAGTGCCAGGCGCATTTTAGTTGCCCAGCAAACAGCAGCTATTGGATCACATAGCAGTTCTAACATTATGTAACCATTGAGTCGTTTAATGCACAAATATTCAAAACCCTCCGTGCTCAGGTGCCTATAGGGGACAGGGAGAGGCTGGAGCTACAGCCCCTTCCTCAAGGATCACGGGAGCTTCCAGGAGCTTTTCCCAGCCCCTCTTCCCCACATCTTCCCTCTCCACCTCTCCCTCCTCACAACAGCTACAGGAGGACCCATTTAGCATCTGGACACCTATCTCTTTGTCATTGTTCTTTATATGTCCCTGCAGTTCAGTTAAAGCTCTGCAAATATGTAGATTGTGAGCTGCTTAAGGGCAGAAACGTCTGCATTCCTCTTTATCCTCAAACAGCACCTCAAAAACACCCTGTGCTCTCTAAGTGTTTGTAAAATAAGTTAATACATGGGTATTTATGATTCTCAGTAACAGAGAGAAGTTTCCACTTTGCAGGTGGAGACCCGTTAGGGTCATGACATTGATTTTGCAGTTTGTGACATAAAAATGCACTTAATGGAGTTAAGTATGGCTTGGTGAAAATTTTGTCTCAGTTTTGAATGTGTGTCATGATTTGGGTTGTGCCGTAAAAATATATTTCTTACAGTGGACCGTAGTAAAAAAAAAAAAAAAAAATGAGTTGGAAAAACACTGAGAATGCATCAAAGGTTCCCAGCGCAGTCGCTGAGCCTCCTGGACCGAACAGAGAGGACAGTGGGTGGCGGGACCCCCCCGTGCAGGAG
>NW_011888907.1:2139655-2141449 GCF_000151845.1 Pteropus vampyrus | reverse complement strand
GGACACACTGGCTCCAGCAACTCGACCCCATCCATTATCCGTGATGACCATGTCAGAGCCCAGCCACGGCACTCAGCTCATGCTGCTGAGGATTCCGGCCCCGATCACCCCATGCAACAGCTGGACCTTTTGTGAATTAAACCTGATGCTGTTGTTTTTAGGGATTAAATGTTCAGAGAGAACCACTTAACTGGGGGCAGATGGTTGGTCTTCAACGAAACCTTAACAGAAAGAAGTAAGGGTGAGGACAACAGGGGCTAAACAAAAATAAAGAAGAACTAATTGAAACGTTGGAAAAGGGGTAGGAGCAGGAAACCCAGAAAGGTCGCTGCCCCCTCTGCATACAGGGTTCTTCCAGCAGCTGACCTCTTGTAGAGAGAAGGGAAAATGAGTGTGTCTGAGCTCAGTGAGGTTTGTCCTCTGTTGACAAAAATTCCAAAATTAATTAGAAGAGAGTTTTATTCATATATGATTTGCAAATCAAGAGACATAGCTCTCCATATGAATTGAAGACATGTTCCAAAATGATAAGGCTAGGGCTAGGTTTTCAAAGGCAAAAGTTGCAAGCAAGTGATGATCAAAGAGATGGGTTGCTAGGGGAAACAAGACCACAAACTTACATCATTCGTTTTCTGATTGGTGGGGCAACTGGACTTTTCAATGTTCATCGGCCGACTCAGTGGTCAGCAAGTGGGGCCGTGATACGAGAACAATGGGCAGCATATGATCAGGCATTTGTTAAGGTCCTAGTCCCCGTTCAGGCTTGTAGAACAAAAGCTTTTGAGTTACTTATCAACAGAAATCAATCAGCACAGAGACTGTTCATTCTGCAGGCAATTTCTAAGTTCCAATTGCAAAAATCCCAATGCTGGGCCACAACTTATGATATCAAAGTTCTATAAGTCTTCCACCTCCTGTAGTTTCTTCCCAGCAGACAGCGTTTCCCTATCCCTGGCCAGCTCCTGGGGTTGCTGGCCTCTAGAGTCCAGCATCTTTCCCAAGCCACCGCCACTATGCCCAGCGGAGTTCCGGAAGTGAAGTAAGCTGCAGCCCTGCATCTTGAGTCATCAGCCCTGGGGGGCGGTATGCCCACTTGATGCAAATAGAGACCCTACCCCATTTCTCTTCCTTTAGGAGCTGAGTCTTTTAGAGTACACTTCACAGGTTTTAATCCCTCTGGCTCTTTCAGAAGAGGTTAGCCTCCTAATAAACTTAAGACACATATAAAGCAGGAGCTACAGACTAATTTTATATATTTGGAAACTCAGACTGGAGATGGTAATGAGTCCAGTACATGGCAGCTGGTGGCCAGGACCCAGCCTGGGGTCTCCTCTACCCCGTGTGCTGTACAAGCTGCCTGGGCTCATCTCTGTGTGTAAAGCGAAGACTCTGGTTCGAGCTTTGACACCTACGAACTGAGTGACTGAGGGAAATGTCGCGATCCCTCTGGTCTTCCCTTTCTTCTTTTATAAAGTGAGAATAATATCTAATTTCAGGCTTAAATGTATATAATGCTGCTAGAATGAGATCTGACACTTTAAGTACTCAATGGAACTGTTACTAAAATGCTCCCTGAAAAACTACAAGAAAAAATGGATCTTCAAAGAAAATTGGGAACACAAAGGAACCAGGAAATATGACCTAGTTCTAATGCCGGGCTCCACCGAAGACGGCTGCGTGGGGGCAGAAGGGTATATCATTGTTGTGGGCATGACAATGATATTTAGGTGGAGAGGGCCAGTGATCGAGTTAGCAACACTCATTATATGTAAAAAGGGCTGACCTGAAACAAAA
>NW_011888907.1:2132822-2139605 GCF_000151845.1 Pteropus vampyrus | reverse complement strand
AGCTTTGACACCTACGAACTGAGTGACTGAGGGAAATGTCGCGATCCCTCTGGTCTTCCCTTTCTTCTTTTATAAAGTGAGAATAATATCTAATTTCAGGCTTAAATGTATATAATGCTGCTAGAATGAGATCTGACACTTTAAGTACTCAATGGAACTGTTACTAAAATGCTCCCTGAAAAACTACAAGAAAAAATGGATCTTCAAAGAAAATTGGGAACACAAAGGAACCAGGAAATATGACCTAGTTCTAATGCCGGGCTCCACCGAAGACGGCTGCGTGGGGGCAGAAGGGTATATCATTGTTGTGGGCATGACAATGATATTTAGGTGGAGAGGGCCAGTGATCGAGTTAGCAACACTCATTATATGTAAAAAGGGCTGACCTGAAACAAAATTTGGGTTAGAGCTGCCCACAGACAGCCCAAACCCTCCTCAGCCCCAAGGACCACATGCAGCCTTGAGATATCAAATAATCAAGCAGAGCAAAAAGCTCTTATTCAACTGTATCTTCTCAGTTATCACTGTTGATGAGAAGGAGCCATGGTATTGATAATTTAAAGCAACAGTCAGCCAAAATATCCCGTATAATGTTCATCTCCTTGCTTGAGAGGGATCTTGTCCGGCTGTAGCCCCAGAACCAGAGTCAGTCACACGGTAGGTGCACAGTGATTGTTTGTTGGCTGTTGAATGAATTCATGAAGTAGACAGGTAGGGCTAAGCAAGATTCGATTGTTTGATATTGATTATGTTGACTTAAATTCCAAGTTTAGAATCTTAAAGGGATGTGCGTGGGTAGTTAGTTCTTGATGGTTCCTTCTTTGGTTTTTAAATACTTCCAGATCGTCACTTAGCATCTGTCTTGTTGCTCATTTGCTGCCCGCTTTTTGCCCACTGTATTCGTTTGCAACCTATATCCATGGCTAAGCCGAGACTCGTGAAAGCTGGACGATGTTGTGAAAGTCTTCATTCCAGAAAAAGTCTGCATCCTGAGAAACTTAGGGTGACTGGGTAAATGGGGTCCGAGGTGGTCTGTATCTGGCCATCTGTTTTCCGTGGTTCTCACAGCCGTGTAAAATTGAAGAAGTGAGAGGCAGCTCCTACTTCCTCAGACTCTACCAAGAATTGAGAACACTGGCAATCTGTCTGGGGCCACAGTAATTGAAATTAATTGGATCTTAGAGATAATATTTATGCTAATGTGGGTATTGAGAGGAGACAATAGTCCCAGAGATAAGTACCTAGGAGAGGTGGGGCAGGAGAATGCAATCTCAGCAGGAGAGATCAGGAGCCCAGGAGGGGGAGCTGCTAGAGTCAGTGGGGATGAGGATGAGGGACATGAAGTTGAAAAGAAACTGGGAGGTTTTAGAGAAGCCAAAGAAGTGCAAGATGCGGGAGGAGGGAGAAGTAGAAGGACCTCTTTGGATAATGATAGTAGTCATGTTAATAGTGCCCGGTGTTCCTTATTAAGTGCTTTGTATGTGCCAAGCCCTATGTGTTTAAAATTTGTTATGTCATTTTATCCTCATCACATGAGGTGGGTACTCTATTGTCTTCCATATTTTAAAGAAGAGAAAATGGAGGTTTAGAGGAGTTTAAATAACTTGCCTCAGGTTGCTTGGTCAATGCAAAGCAAAGTGCTCTTAACCTCTACTCTAGACCACCTCTCATTTGTTCAAAGCTGGAAAAAAAGGGCGAAGAGGACCAGGAGAGGTAAAATTCTGGAATAAGTCTAAAGAAGGTGATTTTGACAGGGGCTTGAAGAAAGGACCTAGGACCAGAGAGGAAAAGATGTAATTCCAGAGAGTAAACCCTTCATAATAAAGGACTGTGGCTTTATAGGTTTGTCCTTGGCTCTTGTGTCACCAGTAGTCTGCCTGTGGGGCTCTTCATGAATACTGTAAAGTGTGTGGGGGGTGTCCATGAACAAACGGTGGACCGTATGGGTGTGCGGCCAGCTGACCCTGCTGTCGAAACAAAGGTAGACTGGGCATGAGCATGAAAGCCATCACCTCATCCTGGTTTATAGGTAATTAACCTCTGAAACTTGACCAACACTCTGAGAAAACGTTTGTGAACTTTTATTAACAGTATTGAGCTAGAAGGGGCACAGCAGAGAGGACAGAGATGGACAGAGATATGTGGTCTTGGAGGAGGAGCCCCGGATCATGTGAGTGATGGCAGTGGGAGTGAGAGGGACACCTCACTGTGAGTGCCCTGCTGACGTAAGAGAGTGCAGAGCTTGGCCTCTCTGACTCCACCTTGTTCAAGCCTGCTTTGTTCTCATGGCCTTCAGGCTAATGGCTTCTGCTTACTCTTGCATATAGCATTAGAGGAATTCTGCTTGCTGCTTGAGTTTTCACAAGAACAGCCTCTTACCAGAAACTACCTCTCTTGAGGAGATGAGGGAAATATGTATTGTTTAATTGCAGGACTGGACCCATATCAACTAGAGTCAACAGACTAAGAACAAAGTAGTCCTCCTCGGACCCCTGCTGGTGCTCAGATGTCTGTGGTTGTCAATCTACCTCAAACCTAATCTCATTTCCTCCTTCTTAAATTGGTTCTTTAAGACTCTAGTCTGCCATCTTCTTTGCTTGCTGACTTTTTGAATAAAGTCACCCCAACCCCTTGTCGCTTGACTCATTGGCTTTTGTGTGTGTGATTTTAAGTGGTACAAGATTGGATTCGGTTATGTCTAGAGTACTACGTGCTATTCTGTCAAGGGTCCATGAAGATTAGGTGGCTGGAATTTTCAGCCACCTTGGAGAGAGACATCTGGGCCTTTTAAGACATGTTGGCACTGTTTTGTGTGTACCAGTGTGATATGGTATGGAGATATTTTGGAGATAGAGCTGGACTTAAATCAAGCTTAAGTGTTCACTAGTTGAGTGACCTTAGGTAAGGCACTTGCATCCCTAACCTCTAGGATTCTCAAGTGCCGAGCGTGGATACTGCTAACTGCCTTTCAAGTGCTCTTGGAGTTTCCAGAAAGCACTGACCTCTGCCCATTGCAGACATTCCATGAATGAGGATGTCAGGGTGTGGGGTGGATGTGGATGTGCTTATCCTTTGACCAGGTAGGGAGCGAAGAACAGAAAATTTAGGATTCTTCCTCTTTCTGAATTTTAGTGTTCTTCTCCGTATTATTAAATAAATCCCCTGAAATCTGAATGTTGACCTCCCAACCCTATTTCACTCAGATTTAGGTCAACACTGAACATTGTGTTTCCCAAATGGAAGGCTGTGTCATTATTAATCCATTTGGTCATTTCCTTCCTTTCATTTTTGAGCCTTTTTTAGTTACTTATGCTTGAAAAGGTCTAAAATGTACCTTTAATCTTCTTGTCATACAGCAAATGGCCACTTCCTGCTTTCTTTTTATAATGTAACGATTCTTTATTTAGTATGATTTTGTGCTATGGCAATAGGCAAATACTTAATTTTTTTTTTTTTTTTTTTTTTGCTATCTAGGTCAAATCATGAAACTCTTCTTGCATATTTGAGAAAAATAACCAAATGGCAATGAGATTAACAAACAGCCTGTTAGACCTGGTCTCAAACTGAAAGATGCTTAAACTGATTCTAAAGTTATAGTGTGTGTCAATGTCACGAAGTCTTCTGGGCTTGCCTTCCATCTCTTTAGGAAAGCCATCCACCTCCCTACTAATTCGTGTACAAAGGCCAGAAATCCCGCACGACCGCCTTGAATCCGCGGCATCCCGGGACCATGCTACTACCCCGTTCTCCTATTTCCCTTGGTCTTTGCCTCTGGGAAACCTTACACAGGCTCTGTGCAGCTCATCTGACCTTCTGAGGCATAAACACAGCACTATAATGGCAGCCAATTAAATAAAAAGGCTGTCTGTCCTGACTTTGTAGTGCCTCGAAAACAGTGGAGTCTGCTAGCCACTTAGACGCAATGAAAAGCATTGCAGCAGTGCTCTTAAGTTCAATTTTCCTTGTAGTTCAATTTTCTAGCTTTGCACTTTCCTAGGTAAATCACATTAACAGAGGAGAAGGGGCGGGCCTGGGGAGATTGGTGGTAGATAGCCGGACAGTCCTTCAGAGTGAGAGCATCTCATCCTGAGCCAAGAGGGGATAAGTAACAGGTACTCTTGACAAGCAGGTCTTCAATGGTATGAGACATCATTTAAATGGAAGTGGGAGCAGAGGTCTTCTGCTGGCAGGGAGTATCTTCATTATTGCTGTCATGGTGCCTGTTAACTATCCCCATCTATCATTTGTTCAATACCTCAGTGAAATTAGCCAACTGCATATTATAGCAGAGCTCTGATGTGCCAATCTCCCCCGAAAGCATTAAGCTGTCTGCTATGCATTCTCCCCACTCTCCACCTCTTTTACTGCCCATTAATGATCTTTCATTTGCATCATGGGACAATGAAGCCTTTGGCCAATTATGTGAAATTACAGGTGCTCTGTAGGTGCCCTCTGTCACCGTTTACCTTCCTTGTTGAATCAGTGGGCTAGAGTGGATTTATATTTCAAACATTACTTGACTTCTGCTTATTTCTGAATAGAAGCAGTGCAATTTTAGCTGGCATAATGAGCCTCCACCTTTGGCTTAATAAACTGGCTAGTGTTCTACCTGGATGAAACTATAAAGTCAGTCCTGACAGATCCCTTTAAGGGATCCTTTCAGCTCATAAACCACGAGGCGAAACAGGACATCTCAGAAGAAACTTGCCCTTCCTATCCTAAGAGACTCTGCTGAAGCACATCTCGAGATTACTTCTGGCGTGCCTCCTCTGGGAGGCTTCTCTTAGGATAGAACTATTATTCCAATTGTTTTGATTCAGAAAAAAAAGTTAGCTTGTAATTCGGACAACTAAATGTCTAGTAATTTTCTAGGAACTGGTATACAAAAGTAGGGGAAACCAACACTTATGGAATATTTATTACAAACCGGGCACAGAGCTATGTGCCTTCATGTTAACTCTCAATCCAGTCTGGCAAAACAGACATGAAGCCTAGTTTTACAAATATGAAAACCGAAGCATTGGTAGGTTAAGAAAATAATCCAATATTGAAACCACAGAGTCCATACCTTTCTAATGCACAAGGAGGCAGTATTGAGCAAACTGAGAACAATGCATCCAGGTCTTGGCTCTGTCACATGTTAGCTGTTACCATTGTAAAATCGTTTATCCTTTTTGTGCCCCAAATTTATCATCTGTATAATAAGGAGAGGAGTACTGTTCAGTTCTAGCATTGTTATGAGATTAAATTAGACATCATAACAGCCGTGGGCCCAAGGAAGGTAATCAATGACTGTTAGGATTCTTTCTTTTCCTTTTTACATAGGCTACTCAGAGAGAAGGCTAAAAAAGCTTCAAAAGAGAAGACAAGATACACTCATGTGAAAAAAATGGGAACGTAAAAGCACTAAATTTCATAACACCATTTATTGATATTATATATGTTTAAATAGCATGGTATAGCACTTAGTAAAAAAGCTTATCATTAAGGCAATACAGGGGTAGTGCAAACGCTAAAAGCAAGAAGAATTAGACCAATACTGAAGTTATAACAAATGACAATCACGTTCTCTCTAAGATAGCTTTGATTTTAAAAAACTCTTTATTTTTTTTTTAAATAGGCAATATATTCACATAGCACAAATATCAAAAAATTTAAAAGTTTACAAAGGAACATTTTTTTCCCCCTACATCCCTAACTCCTAAGTCTCCCAATATTTCTCCACAGAGGCAACCAGTGTTATCAGCTTCTTATCCTTGCAGAAATAGATTGTGTTTATAAGCAAATACATATAAATAATCTTTCTTACCCCTTATTATGTTTTTTTTTCTGGACTATTATGTGTATTGTCATTTTACATAAAGATATTTTAGAGAGTATTATGTATCAGTATATACAGAGCTTCTTTTTGGTTTTTATGCCAAGATAACTTTCTACTATAGGCATGCATTATCATTTATTTAATCCTTGTTGATGGATATTTATTTTATTTCCAATCTTTTTTCACCAGTAAAAATGCTGCAGTGAATAATCATATGCATATATTATTTCACATGTGTGTGTGAGACTATCTATAAGATAAATTCCTAGAACTGTGTTTCTGGGTCAAAGATTTTGTGCATTTGTTATGTTGATAGATATGGCCAAATTACCCTCTGTAGAGGTTGTAATTTACCTTCCTCCCAGCATTTTATGAGAGTATTTGTTTCCTCACAGCTTTTCCATCCTGATAATTTACAAAACTTTTGGATTTTTACCAATCTGATAGGTGAAATGGTATCTCAGTGCTGGTTAAACGTATATTGATCATATTATGAGGGAGGTTGAGTATCCATATCAATGCTTAAGATATATATATTTTTAAATATGGAAAATGTCTCTTGTTTTTATCCTCTTTTCTATTGTATTGTTTATATGTCTTTTATATGTGCTTCCATTATATTTTCCCAGTTTGTCATTTGTCTTTTAACTTTGGATATTGCGTTTTTTCTTTTTCCCATGCAGATATGTTTTTATTTGCAGTTAAATTTTAAATCTTTTAAACACGGCTTTTTAAACTTCTTTAAATACTTTAGATTTATCCAGTGTAATTTGGGCCCTTGGCTCCCTTCCACATCCCTCCCAACTGTGTAAGGAAGGATGTCCCAAAATGATTTTTCTGTCACTCCACAACTCTGTTACACAGCCGGAGGGAAGGCTCATATACTGATTTCCATACATTTTTCTTAATAGTGGGAGCTTAACATTAAATGGATGAATGGGAGAGTGGGTAAAAGAATAAAG
>NW_011888907.1:2107382-2132127 GCF_000151845.1 Pteropus vampyrus | reverse complement strand
TATTGTTTATATGTCTTTTATATGTGCTTCCATTATATTTTCCCAGTTTGTCATTTGTCTTTTAACTTTGGATATTGCGGTTTTTCTTTTTCCCATGCAGATATGTTTTTATTTGCAGTTAAATTTTAAATCTTTTAAACATGGCTTTTTAAACTTCTTTAAATACTTTAGATTTTATCCAGTGTAATTTGGGCCCTTGGCTCCCTTCCACATCCCTCCCAACCGTGTAAGGAAGGATGTCCCCAAAATGATTTTTCTGTCACTCCACAACTCTGTTACACAGCCAGAGGGAAGGCTCATATACTGATTTCCATACATTTTTCTTAATAGTGGGAGCTTAACATTAAATGGATGAATGGGAGAGTGGGTAAAAGAATAAAGGAAATGCTGAGTTGCTGAATTCAGGCTCTGATGATGATATGTGTGAGTCACAAAGCACACAGACTAGACGTTTTTGGATTCAGTGTATTTATGTCGGACAGTGTACAACATCATTCACTTTGTGAGTGGCCATTACATGTTAACGGTTACCGTGCAACAGGTAGAATAAAAGAGAAAAAAGGGGGTAAATATTCAGGAGAAAACAACAACAACAGCAACAAAAAGGCTTCAGCACCTTGGACAGCACCCGTGAAGGCCAGGCTTAGGACAGCTTATGACCACAGCGGTCCTCCCTTATCTGCAGTTTCGCTTTCTGTGGTTTCAGTTACTAGCAGTCAGCCACCCTCTGAAAATATTAAATAGAAAATTCCAGAAATACACAATTCATAAGTTTTAAATCGTATGCCGTTCCGAGTAGCAGGATTAAAATCGGCCATTCCTGTTCCATCCGGCCTGGGATGTGAATCCTCCCTTTTTCCAGTGTGTTCACACTGTATATGCCCCCTGCCCATTTTACTAGTTACTTAGTAAGCATCTGGGTTATCAGATCTGCTGTTTCAGTATCGTAGTGCTTGTGTTCAAGTCACCCTTATAGAATGCCCATGTCATTCATCTCGCTTCATCTCATCAAGGAGGCAGTGTAGCATCCCACATCATCACAAGAGTGAGTACAGTACAATAAGATATTCTGACAGAGAGAGGACAATGTCATATAACTTTTATTACAGTATACTGTTGTAATTGTTCTATTTTATTGTTAGTCCTTGGTGTTAAATCTCTTACAGTGCCTAATTTATAAATTAAACTTTATCATAGGTATGCACATATAGGAAAAATCATAGTATGTATATAAAAACATAGTATATGGGGTTTGGTGCTATTTGCAGTTTCAGGCATCCACTGTGTCTCTGCCCCTGTGGATCCTTCTGTATATCCTTAGTTATAGGACTCCTGTTCAGCTAGACTTCAGGCGATTCTCAATGATGGCTGTTTTGTAGTTTAGTGGTAATTTTGTTTAGTTGTAATTTTGTAGTTTAGTTGTAATTTTGATGCAGTCGTGGGAAGAGGTGAGCACAGCAGTTACCTACTCTGCCTTCTTGACCAAAACTCTTCCTAATCTAATTCCTTTTCGGCCTCCTAGATCACATTTTTCTTCTCCGTTCCTGTTCCTCAGGCTGGGAAGTAGGGTTTGACTTTGCCTTGCCAATACGCTGCAGAACATTTCATAATCATCCTCCAGAGCCAGGTTAGATGTGCGTATTTAACATGTTAAATGCTCATCCTGGTGGAGGCTGTGGCCTTGACTCCCAATGACAGCATGCTGTTTACTCCTGCTCGATTCACGGCACCAGTGGGAGGGATGTCTGAGGTTTCACCAGAAACTGAAAAGAACTTCCCAGAAGGAGCGTCTAATCTTGATGCTGACAAATAAATACATATGCATTTATGTATTTTTTTCTTTGATAATTTTAAGAGAAGAGGTAGAAGTGGGAGAAAGTCTAGATGCCACAGACAGGCTGTCAGAAAGGCTAAGACGAACTTTTTCCTGGTGCTTTAATACTTCAAATGACTTAACCATTGAAGGACAGACTGATAATTATTGAATCTTAAAAAAAAGTAGGGGGTGGGAAAGAACTCTGAGGGTGAAAAGGAAAAACTAACACATCGAATGCTTAACACATGCCATACTCTGGGCTGGTTTTTTCTTATATATTAACATAAATAATTCTCATGATCTTGTGATGTAAGCATTTTTTTTACTTATTATAGTTGAAGAAACTGAGGTTCTGAGAGATTAGATTTTCTGTAGTCTCGGTATGAACATACAGTCAAATAAATCATTTTCATTTAAGTTCATCTCACGATTCTGTCTCAAACCTCTCCCATTACATCCTCCTGTTTTAAAGCTGAGCAAAATTAGACTCAGGAAAATAAAGTGACTCCTTCTCATTTGTCAGTCCAGAGCAGCAGGAAACAAGAGAGGGAAAAAGGGGCATCCTTTCATCTTCTTCCTCTCACCCGTCATGTCCTTAATGATGTGTTTTGATCACCACAGAGATTTTATTGTTACTGTGGTTTAAATCCCCATCATGACAGGTTCCTGTAAGTGATGTACATTGAATGAGTTGATGAAGTTGTTGCAGTTTGGAGCTCAGACAGTTGCACAAATTAGGGAGGGCAAGCTTCTTCCAATAACTCATTGCTCACCCTGCTACCCAACATGCACGGGCCACGCCTGGGACCCACGTCTGCATGTGTATGTACCGTGTGTGTGTGTGAATGTTCAGAGACAAAGCATGAGTGATATATATATTTTTTGGTCTGTCAATCGAGTTCTGCCAAATAGACCAGTCTGCACGTCCTAGGAAGCTTAAGGAAGTTTGCGGTCTATAAATCAACCACTAAGCCCCCAAACGAAGCTGTTTCTAATGGAAGTAGCAACAGTAACTCTATTAAGAGTATACTAGGGTTGTGGCCTCATCGTTGTCGTTATGACATCTTCTGAGGCAAGTCACGCTCTTTGCACTTGCCATCGAAAGCTGGCATTTGGAGATAAGCTTTTGCTATGTGTCATCAGGTAAGGGACTCCTCATGCGGAAAGGGAGTCGTGCTTTCCAGCATGACTACCATGAGAGTAACAGAAAGGCCTGGAGCCAAACGCTTGGGTACTTTAGTAAAGCCGAGAGCTCTCTCGTGAGTTCCAGAGGGTAAGATGTCTGTAGTCCAGTGGTGTTTGATGGATAGGAATACAAGCAGCAATGATTCAGGATGGTGTAAGAGAAATGGTGTTGAACTCATAGGCAGGAAACTGACTTTACAATCCCAGCCGTGGCTGAGCCAGTGATGCACCATATGTAACCTGAGGCCAATGACTTAACTTGTTTGGACCTTCATTTTTCCCATCTGTGAAATGGAAGTGGTGATACCTGATCTACCTGTTTCATAGGACCACTTCAAGGATCAAGAGAGCTCACATGTGTGAAACTGCTTTAAAATATTAATGACCTCATACGTCCATAAGAGATTCCAACTATCAGGGCCAGTGTTGTACCCCCCATGTTCAACCAGAAAAGTGCTGCCGATTCTTTATTTCCTATAAATCTCTTATTGTGGTCAGCAGAGTTGTGAAGTGGACCCCAAGATTCCCACCCCTGGTGCATCAGCCCTGTGTGATTTTCTCTTCTTGATGTGGGAAGGAACTGTGATTATGATGAGATAGTCATTACTGTGATTATGTTAGCTTATGTAACACTCCATCAAAACAGCCCGGAATGGAAAGTCCCCTGCTGGCTTTGAAGATGCAGTCTCCATGAGTTCTAGAGATGCAAAGAAATGTATTCTGCCAACAACCAAGTGAACCTAGGAAAAGATCCTGAGCCTCAGATGAGACCCCAGGCTCAGCTGACTCCTTGATTTCAGCCTCGGGTTAGCTTGAGCAGAGAATCTCATTAAGTTCTGTCCAGACTTCTGACCTACAGAACTGTGAGGTAATAAATAAGTTTACTAAGCTGCTAAGTTTGTGGTCATTTCTTACACAGCGATACAAAACTAATACCCCCATTTATTCCTTTTTTTTTTTTTGATTTCCACTGCTACCAAATAAATTCCAACAAGTAAGTGTCTTCTTCTATTCTTTTAGCTAGACTATTTCCACAGTCTTCCTGGAACCTGTCATTTTTTCCTCTCCCTACCTCATCTCCTGGTGGTCTATTCCATACCAAGACATGTGACTACTGTATATCCTTGTTTCTAATGGCAAATATTTTTTCTCATTTTCACATTGCTGAAATAGGGCCGTCTCAGGATAGATGTGTACATTTCCCGCAGTGCTTGTTTTTCCCCTGAAAGCTCTTATTAAATTGATGATGCATCTCGCCAATTGATAATGCTTCAGAATTGAAGAATCTAGTAGTTCATTCTTAACTGTTACTGTGTAGCACTAAAAAACTTCTCGTGAGAGCCTTTGGATGTCTTCCAGGGGAGAAGAGTAGGTTCCCTTCTCATGAACAGCATGGATAGTGAAGTGTGCTGATGCCCACCAGGAAGAAGCCACCGCAGGCAACCTCAGATCAGGCATATTTGCATTTATTTTCCTCCTTCTCACGCTGTAGGTTGGTGGCACTCCAGATTCCTTTGCCACCTCTCTTTTTTTTGACACGAATGACCTGCACATCTGGTAAAGATTATTCCTTGATTCCCAAACAGTGCTACAGATGGCGACATATTTATTGTGATTTGCTCATCTATTCTGGCTCTGAACTGTCAGAGAGACCATCTGATTATTCTTCCCAGGGATCTCAGCCTATTTCATTCACTCCCTTACTTAAGCCTTGATTGGGTTTATTTTAGGCAGAGGAGGGAGAGTCTTGGCCCAGGAGCCGGAAGTCTCAGCCATCATTCACTGGTTGGATGACCTTGGGAGAGTCACTTGTGTCCCCCAGTCTTAGTTTTCTCATTTGAACAATGAGCTGTTCTCTAAGCTTCTTTCTTTTAGCCAAGCCCAGGCTGATCTTTCATCTCCTCATTTCAAATCTCCCCCAAAGCCATAGCAGGGGATGGGTGCTACAGTAGAGTCAGCCCATGTCATCAAGGGCTTGCGGCGTTCCTTGGTGTCCAAGAAGTGGGGCGTGAGGAGAAGCCTGGGCCCCTATTCATCGCATTGTTCTCAGCAGGTGACAGAGTCATAACCCAGATTTCCCACAGCACATTTTCCTGTACAACCAGACTAACTGACATCCTTCTGTCTCCAAGTTCATTCCTGCAGCTGTTTCCAATCCTCATCGCTTTATCATAATTGTTATGATAAGCATTTCTGCCAAAATGGTAGTAAAAACTCAATTTTCCTGAGCAAAATTAACCACAAAAAGTGTTCACAGCTCGTGCAACCTGGTTATTAAGCTGTAGCAGGAATTGGCTGCAGCTGTGGAATAAGATATAATTAAAATCTGGGGCCCTTCACCGTGTATCTGGTTCGTGCATTTGCAGTGTTGTAGATACATGAATTACGGGGCTGACCAGCTCAAGCTGTCAGTTGGAAACCTGTCCAGTGGAATTATACTCATTTGCATGAAAGAGAGAGAGAGAGAGAGAGAGAGAGAGGGAGAAATTTAGGAAAGTACAGCAATAACGTGGGTAAATATGTAAGGCACAGGGTAGAGGGAAAGTCTCCATCGCGGGCTCCACTTTGGGCCTGCATCGGCTGTGTGATCTTGCATGAGTCATTTATCTCTCAGATTCTTAGCATGCTCTAATGACATAAGGTGAAGGCAGTACATGATTCATACAAAGTCTGGCTTTAAAATTGTCGGCTGCTATTCTACTTTTACGAGGTAGAAAGGACAGGTCTAACATGAATAACTTGGAGCCGTAAGAGTAAAGGACATCACAGAGTCATTGGAAAAAGATAAGACCGATGAAAATGAAGCCAGCAAACACGAGCAGTGGATTTAGTTACTCTGGTTAGGCTCTTGTTTTTCAATTTATATGGACGAATTATCTCATTAACTTTTTTTTTTTTTAAATGATCATGTTTTTATTAAACTCACATACAAAATGCTTATCTTCTAAAGCCCTTGGTTGGGCTGTTCATTATAATGTTTGCTTATTATAAAAGTCAGAGGATTTTTTGTGATTGACCTCTGTTTGGCCCCTCCACCCTATGGCCATCCCTAGACACAGAGGTACATTCCAATCTTTCACATTCATTTTAAATAAAAGGTATGTGTGTTATGTGTGTTACGGGTCTCAGGGCCTCAATAGATATTTGGGGTGTGACTTCACTTAAATACTTTCGTCTATTGGAACAAGCTGATCCTAAGTGAGCACATGTTTTATGCCTTCCTCATTCCCTTGAGTTTCAAAGAGCCGAGTGCTCTTACCCCGGATGGTTATAAGGCCATGGACAGTAGGTCATATATGCGGCTGTGCTTTGGAGCCCTGACATAGGACAGAAAGGTGGCGGTCAGCAAGGTGTCTGGAACCCAAACACCTGCCATCCCAGTTAACGAACTGGAGGAAGCCCTCCTTCATAACTGAAGGTTGGGCTGATAAGTCATAGGCTCATGGTGTCTCTCAATGAGGCCACCCATGGCTACTCTCGGCAGTTTGACCTCCGATCTGTTAGTCTATCTTCTAAAACACGAGGGAGGGCCCATTCTCCAGCATCCCCCATCTCATGCATCCTCCCCATAGGGATCATGTTGAGAACCCCTGGTGACCTGTGGTGCTTCAATGCCACATAAACTGTGCAGAGTGGAGTGGCCACTTGTGCTCCCTGGGCCTCTGTCTCCCTAACTGATGAATGTGAAGATGAACGAGATAATCTCCAAGTTTTCTTCCCATCATGGCTGGTCGTGTTTCGTAGATGCAAATAGCTGTGGCTGGATTCTTACAGAATTGCAATGAAGACTCTTAAACCGTTTTTCTTCCTGCAGCCATTCGGTCCAGGCTTTCATGGATTAAAGTTAACTCTTGCCACAGCCCCTTGAGATAAAAGCCGGCAAATCTGAAAAGGGACAATTAAGGGAAAGGGCGAAGGGCCACTCGATTGTATCCAACACCAGGGCCTGGCCCTGTGCTCGCACTGACCTCAGCATCATCGTCCTACTTGGTGGCACATGGTTCTAACTGCCTGGCTGCAAACCTTGGCTCTGATATTAAGTATCTCTATGGTGTTAGGTAAGTTCTGTAACAACTCTGTACCTCATTCTCCTGATCTGTAAAATGGGGTTTTATTATGGAGTCATCATCAGAAGTAAAATATGTTTGTACATGCAAAGGATGTGAAAAATAAATGGACACATGCAATAAGGCTAAATAAATGTGAGCTAATATTACTACTATTCATCATTAACCACAGATATCCTTCACAGATATGGAAACGGAGGCTCAGAGAGGTTAAATATCCTGCTCGAATTCACCTAGGCAGTTAGTGGCAGAGTTAGGATTCAAACTCAAGTTTATCTGGCTCCAAAGCCCATATTTTCGTTTCTACTCTAAAGAGCTTCAGAGACGAGGCCTCCTCCATTGTGACTTATCTAGCATCACCACAGACATGTATTAAAGAAACTGGGACACATCGTTCATGTCCAAGGTGTAAACACTCGTTCAGGAAGGTGGCCGTCATCCTGAGGCATCAATGCTTCTGGTACGTAAGGAGGCCAAGCCCAGTCAGGAATCCAGGCTGGAGCAGAGACCGAGCCACTGGCTTCAGAAGGGCCCTGTCCACTGGCCCATGTGGGGGAGGCAGAGAGCACTTTTTGCTTGTTGGTTAGACATTTGTTATGGAAATAGGTACCTTAGCCTCTCTAAGGCTTGATTTCCACATCCAGAAAGGGGGCCTGGTCCACCTGCCGTGGGAGGTGGTGGCCGGGGTGGCGTCACACTGCCTCTGCTAGTTTCCTGGCACATTGTGCAGGCGATCTCAGTTTAGATTCATTTCTTTCTACTGTCACCTTCCTTTCTCCTATTGCTACCTGAGCCGATAATTCTCAGCCATCTGAAACTCGATATCTATGATCTTCCAACCATTGCTGTATTTTTATATAAAAATGTAAAAGCTTATTGAAGATCGTAATTGCTCAGGGATTTCCCTCCTTGAAGCCTCTTTGGGTAACCGGGGTCTCTCTGGCGTCTCTTGCACTGTTTCTGATGTTAACATTTTAATAACATAACATGTTCAGAGTATTTTGTTTTATGAATTCTGATAGAGATGGAAGTTCTCCCCAAGAGATGTTTTTTTAAAAAGGTGTTTTTTAAGTGAATGGCTCAATATCTACATGCATATTTCTGTGACTAAAAGCCATTTTTTCTTCCAGATGTCAAATTATTCTAGTTTTCAGGCAGCTCAGGGGTGGTTATCTCTGAGGAGCTAACTGTACTCTGAAAGCCCCGTGTGTGTGTGTGTGTGTGTGTGTGTGTGTGTGTGTGCGTGCTTTCTGTGAGTACGTGTGTGTGTGCACATGTGTCTGAGACTGTATGCCCATGTGTGTTGTTTGTCCACAGCTTAATGTCGACCTTCTCTCTCATACCGGTTGAAGAAAAAGTAGCTGTAACATCTAAGAAAAATACCTTAAAGAGAATGTCTTATGGGGTGACAATACCTGTAACTGTTGTGCAGGGCATATCTGCTTCCTTCTGCAGGGTCTGCCTGATCCAGGGGACGTCTCTGGTCTTAGCTCCACACGATGGGCACGTGCTTTTGACCAGAGTGTTTATTGGGGCGAGGAGAGGGAAGAGACATGACCACCGGCATGCGAGCGTGATACTCACAGAATCTCCCAAGTGGGTGAATCTAAGGGGCTTGCCTTGTGGGAAATGGTAACAGGGGATCCTCTCAAGTTACGACCACAAAGGCGTGGGCCATCCGCTCCTCTAGCTCCTCCTCGGGGGGTCAGGATGGCTGTTCAGAGAGGCAGGGCTCGTGGGTCCTGCACTTAGGAGCACGGCCTTTCTTTTATAACCTTTCCTCGAGTTATTTGAACAAGGAACACATTTTTTTTTTTTTTTCTGCACACGCAGCGACACGCTATGGAACGCTGTTCTGCGGGGCGTCAGCTGCGAAGTGCTGATAAAGAGCAGATGCATCCTCTGGAAGGGATCCCGGAAACTAGGTTTATCCATTTTGGAGAAGACTGGAAACCAATATATTTCTGGTCTTTGAGATCATAGAGCCCGAAATAATAGAAGATTAGGCTTGGGAAGGACCCCAGGCGGTCAGCCCGACTGTCGCAGCTAGGTCGGCCAGGAAAAGAGAAGTAAGCGGGAGCAGATGACAGGGACCAAATCTCGTTTCCCGTCCCTGTATGCGGAGCTGCAAGGTGCCAAGAGTGTCCACGGTCGGGAAACGTGCAGACGGGAAGGAGGGAGAGACTGAAAACGCAGAAGGGAAGCTGCAGAACAGACAAAGGAAAGAACTTTTGGACACAGATTCTTAGACCGCATTGCCGGGGGTGGCGGGGAAATGGCAGAGCAGAGATGCACGGAGAGTGTACTTAACAAGCTTCTGGGGAGAGTTATAAAAAGTATCAGAGTACAAGAGACTGTCTGCCTGGGAAAGGAGAGTGGGAAGAAGGTGATGCCACACCTGTGGAGGGCTCAGAACACTCCCCGGAGAATGACTTTGGGAGCCATTTGGCAGAGATTAGGGAAAAGAAAACCGGACACGCTCCAGTTCTGAAAAGAAGATGTGTGGGGATTTAGATTATAAATAGACAATTTAGATTTAGATTATAAACGAGGAGGGATGAGGAATCCTTTTCTGAGCTAAGGCCTCTGAGGGAAAGAAGCAATGCTGAAGTGTGTGAGTGGATAGCAGTGATAGATAGATACCTTTTACTTTTTAGCACTTAACAGTGCACAAGCACGTTCCCTGTGTGGCCTCCCATATTCCCAGCAGCTCTGCGACATTCTCCCATAGTGGGAACTGGGAGAAACACAGAGAACAAAGCTTGCTGTGCAAAGCAAAGGGCAGGACAGGAGAGAGAGAGCAATAAAGACCACAGTGTACACAGAACAGCAGAGAAGCACACAGACTCCGGAAGCAAACTGACCGGGTTCAAATCCCAGCTCTGCCATCTACTAGCTGTGTGACTTTGGGCAAATGAGTAACCCCTTTGGATCTCAGTTTCCTTCTATGTAAAGTGAGGACAGTCACTGACTTCCAGGAGTTTTATGATGACCTATTTGTTTACTGCATAGAAGGGTACCTGACGGTATGAGCTAAGTAAATGCTTGAGAAAACGCCGGGAAGCCCCTTTTAGAAAGTAAATTCTTCTGTGGTGGTTACAATGTATTTTTAAAATAGCATTTGTTAAGACAATAAAGTTAGCGTTTAATCCTTTTGAGGGAAAGTGCTTTTGGAGTTGGCGATGTAAATGCGCGTATGTGCAAAGTCCCGCAAAGGGAACGTGTAAACAGGATGCTTCACCCTGAAGCTGGAAAGTGCCTTCATAATATCTCAAGACCCAGAAAACTGCCTGCCATTTTGGTCTCTGGGGAAAATGAGGGAGAGCTGCAGACTCCATCGATGGCAGCTAGTGCAGAACGTCACCTCCCTGCCTGCTCCCTGGAACTCTGCCTTTCTCCAGATTACAAGTCGTGTCGCCTGGGCCCAGGGAGGGCTCTTTCACGAAGCCCGGTGCGTGGCTTGTGGTGGAACCTTGGCCTGGTGGTGGGGTCCACGTTCAGGTGACAATTCTCTCTGCTTTCTCCATCTTCCCCCCAGTTCACCTGGGATGGCTCACAGGTTCCCAGGCTCAAAGACAGAGTTAGAACATCCCCAAGCAGATGTCCCCTGCCCTGATTACATTTTAAATTTCTGCAGGAGGTACCGTGTGCTCTTAGATTCACTCGGTGCTTTGCACGTGGAGCAGACGCTGCAAGGGGCAGGTCTTTTATTATTTTGGCTTCTAGTGCCTTCTCTCCCAAAGGCAGGGTACAGACTGTATGGCTTAGAGAACCAAGGAGTGTGACAAGTGTGCACAGGGCCGCCCTCAGCACCCACTCCGAGGCCTGGTACACTGGCAGCAAATGGACAGGGGTGGCCTCCTTCGCTTTTGTCAGCGTGGCTCAGGAGAGGCAGGCGAAGAGGACATCTGAGTGACGACAAGTCCTCGGAATTCGTTGAGAAGGGCTAAGTACAGTAATTTGTTGTAATGACTCAAATTTAAAACAATAACCCAGAGGCATCACAGTGCGGGCGAGAATACCTCCTGCCTGCGATGGGCCGTTAATGGGGAGGAGACGGCTGGATTCGGAGGCGGAATCTTCCAACGGCTTTCGCTCTGGGTGTGGACTGTGCAGTGTGCAGGGCTAAGTTGCCTCTCAAGCAAGGTTCACTTGGTCTGCTTCCTCTCTGTCTGCCGCGAGCCGTTCTCCCGACGGGAGGCCCTTCACCCCACAACTTGAAGCTAATTCGTGTCCTCATTCTCTCTCATTTTTCTTCTCTCTTCATCTTCTCAGAGAAGCTATGACTTCAGAGCCACTTTTCGAGTGCATGATGGCGAGTAAATGTACCCGGCCAGGTGGAGAAAGGTGAGACGATCTGGAAATCTGCCCAGGCCTGAGAGGGGCCTTGCTGGCCATGGCCTAGGCTCCCATTTCACTGACAGGCAGAAGGTCCAGGAGGGCAAGTAACTCTGCCCTGCTGCCAAGCAGAAGAGCTGGGGCTGGAAGCCCTGCTTCGCCCCCTCCACACCGCCCCCCTTGGGGGGTCTTCCCACCTCTGACTGCTGACCACATCGCTCCCACCTCTGACCACGTCGCTCCCACCTCTGACCAGCTCTGGCTTAGGAGCCGGGCATAATTCATTCCTAGCACCATCTCTCAGGAAGACCACGGGTTAGAGATTTTAGAATCTTAAAAGTCACTGAGCCCAACCGCTCACCCAGGCAAATAGTTCTCTTCCTTCCTTCCTTCTCAGATCTCACTCCTTCTTCCTGCGCTGCCTCCCTAGGCCCTGCCACACCCACGCAGATTTGCATCACCAGGGCAGCACTCTGCGTGCCAGTGGTTGTCCCGGGCTTTCTGATCATACTTGCGTGATCTCAGTGCCCTTCACTCTGCAGATGCATCCTGATGAATTCAAGTTCAGCCTGAGTGACAGTTAACTTAAGGGCTAGCCTCTTGGAAACTACCCAAGGAATTAATCTCTAAGGGTGAAATTCCACATTGTGGCAGGCCACAAAGAACACATACATGGACACATGCACGTTTTTTGTTTGTTTGTTTGTTTGTTTTTTTTATGGGAGACCTTCACATTTCAGCACTATGAAGGCTGGCCTCACTCATGATTCCTTGCAGGAAATAATTCCTTTGCAGAGAGTCAACATATTGAATGAAACTCAGCAAACGGTCCCTGTCGTGGATTGAATTGTGTTCTCTGAGGAGATAGGTTGAGGCGCTAACTCCAGTACCTATGATGTCGCTTTATTTGGAAGTCAGGTTTTTGAGATGTAATCAAGTTAAAATGTGGTCATACTGGATTAGGCTGGACCAAATTCAATGAGTAGAGTCCTTGTGAGGACACACAAGAGGAACACCATGTGACAAAGAAGGTAGAGATCGGAGTGAGGCATCTACCAGCCAAGGGACACCAAGGATTGCTGGAAGCTAAGAAGTGGCAGGAAGGATTCTTCCCCGGAGCCTTCAGAAGGAGCCTGGTCCTGCCGACATCTCGATTTCAAACTTCTGGCCTCCAGAACTGAGAGGGAAGACATTTCTGTTGTGAAACCACCAGGTTTGTGGTAATTTATTGCGGCAGCCACAGGCCCTCATACAGTCCCTAAGTACTCATTAAGTGTAAGGCACTCTTCTAGACACAGCCGTGGGTGAGCCTAGATGGCCTCGAGATCAGGAAGGTCACTGAGACTCGGATCCGGGGTGCAGGGTCCCCTCTGCCCTGCTCTCGTGCGCCTGAATTGGCTTCGCTTCACTTCCTTTCAGGTCCACAGCCAATCCAGCCTTGGGTTTAGAGCTAGTTGGATGCGGCACAGTCTCATCTTCAGACACTAGCTTCTCTAACCTTCCCCTTCACTCAAATATTTGGCTTTGGTGTTAGATGGACCTAGTTTTGAGTCCTGGCTCCATCACTCAGCAGTTGAAACTTCCATTTCCTTATGTGTACAAGGGGAATACTCGGATGCCGTTAAGGGAGATCTCAGCGTGAATCATAAGGGTCAGACAGGCAGATGGACCTGGGTCCATCAGCTCTCCTTTGTCTACTATTAATGTTGCAATCTTGAGCAACGTACTTAACTTCCAAGTCAGTCTCAATGTCTTCATCTATAAAGTGAGAATATTAACAGCATTAATTTCCTCAGGGTGGCTGTGAGCCCTGATCGAGTTAATACCTGTAAGATTCTTATAAGAGTTCCTGACGGATAGAAAGTACACAATAGAGAGTAGTGAACATTATCATTTCACCGGTGAGAAAACTGAGTCACAGAGAGGTGACATGTTTGTCCAAGGACAGTTAGAGGCTGAGCTGGTCCTAGTATCATTCTCGGATCGATGGCTTCTTTGGACAGCCACTGGGTCATTCATTTGAGAGGCTGTGCTTGTGAAGAGTTTTAATTCTGGAATCAGATAGACATAGATGCAATTTTAAACCTGATTAATTACCAGCTGTGTGACCTTGGCTTTGCTACTTAACATCTGTGGGCCTCTTTTTTTTCACCTATAAAATAGAGATATCGATCTCATTGGGTTGTCTTGAGGGTGAGATTAGAATAAACATAAATACTTATTCACACACTGAAGCATTCATAAATATTCCTGGCAATCGTTTGTATTCGTCAGAGTAAGTTTGGCTAAATAATAGTAAGTTCTAACTAAATAATAGTGGCTTTAACAAACTGGAGTTTGTTTTTCTCCTGTAAAACAAGTATGGAGACAGGCAATCCAAGAATAATATGGTGGCGCCAAAAAGTCACCAGGGACCCAGATTCTTCCTCCATTTCTGCCCTTACATCCTCAGTTTTGTGGCTTCCATGCTGAAGGTCACATTGTAATCCAATATAACTGCTGGAGAGCTAGCTATTACGTCCATATTCTAAACAGCACAAGTGTGTGCGTGAGGTGGGGCTGGAGGGTGTAAAAAGGCAGAAAAGACCACCTCTCAGCTAAGTCAGCTCCATTTAAGGAACCATCTCTCAAGTCAACACAATGTTTGTCTTTCACTGGCCAGAACTTAATCATTTGGTCAAGCCTGGCTGCAAGGGAGGCTGGGAAGTGTAGTCTTACGGCTGTCTTCAGTAAAATCCAGGCTCTGTTACAAACAGGAAGGAGAAATGGACGTTGAGAAGGCAAATAGCAGCCTTGCCAGATTGTTGTTGCTTTAATAGTTATTATTGCGACATGCCGGGAACCTGCCCTTTAGGAGTTGTCGGGTTTTAATGCAGTGAAAGGGGCACATAGTGCTATGGGAGTACTTGGGAGGCAGGGACTCACTCAGTCTGAAGGCATCCGAAATGGCTACACAGAAGAAGGGATGTTTGAAGTGAGGCTTGCCGTTTGAGTGGTTTGCCAAGGTGACAGCGAGGGAAGGGAACTCCTGGCAGAAAAGACACGACACACACAGTCTAGTTGTTTTGTCAGCCTGCCCTTGGCTGCTTGGAATTGGGCTGCTGGAAATTGTGCTGGGGTTAGGGGCTTCCAGAAGCTGTCCTGAGACTTCTCCTATGCACACAGTCTCCAGGGCAGATGGCGAGGGGTGCTGAGCCCTGCCATCCACGAAGGTTTACCGATTCTCCATTTTGATTTCACCAGACAGCAATCTAGTCGTTAAATTAAAACCAGCTGGTTATTGAAAGGAACATTTATTGGGAATTAGCTGCCATGTGCAAAATAGGTATTCACTACCTACTTGTCAAACATCAGTGAATTTGTGTTTAATGATCATTTTTTTCCAATTAATTCATGAAACACGCATCCCATTAATTCTAAATTAAATGCATATTTGCAAAACTCTAATTCACAACATAATCAAATCATCTCTTCCCAGCCTGTTTCTGATGGTTACATGTTGGTGAAAGAATCCCAGTTGATGTCCTTAGAGACAAAATTTGCTTGCACCCATACGCAGTTGTGACTCGGACAAGAAAAACGACACAGGTAGAACTTTTCCTCATCCATGCCTTCCCTGTCCTCCCCACCCACCTCTGTCCCCGCCCCCCTACTTTCATCGCCTTTGTGGACCACAGACTTCTGAAAAGTGCCTATGGATGGACTATTTGGGCGATCTAAGCTGACGGTTTAACCTTGACCTCTCTCTTTAATCTCAGTGGTTGAAGGCCTTGGGAAATCTGCCAAAGGGATCTTCTTTCACTGTGGTGCAGAGTGAGTGCTAGGCTGGACTCAGGGGACCTGGGTTTTAGTTCGAAACTTTGTTATGTGACCTTGGGCAAGTCATTTTCTTCCTTAGAGCATTTATATCAGAATAAGGATAAGCAGGTTTCTTCACTGTAGCATCGTTTAGAGATCTTACTATGCTAATGTGCACAGTCTCCCACTGCAGAATTGATAGTTTCTTTTTCTAAAACTTCTCTGACCACAGAACTTTTTTTTTTTTTTTATGGAGCATCTGGGTGGATAAATGCTACGAGGACAATGTTTTGGCAAAGGCTAGGCAGGATGGCATCCAGGGTCACCTAGCTCTAACGGTGCAGGATTTTGATTCTTAGACGGGAAACCTGAACTGAGCTTCTGAAGGATGACTTGGCAATATGGACCGCCATGCACCAGACACTCCAACTTCTGCCCCCATCCCTGGCCAGACCAGGGACACGTGCAGACACTGCATGGTATCCTCGGAAGCCCTGCACTTTGTAAACCTGCCAGACAAAGGTAGCAGTGGAGTGATCTGTGGAACCTGGCTACTCCCCGCTGCATCCAGCCGCGCTTAGCATTCGGCCCCTCGCTTAACCCAGCACAGCGATGACATGCTCAGCATTTCCCTTGGAAATGATTAAGTGGTAACAAATGCCCTGAGGGTTCATTGTCATCCGGCAGTGTCATCGGCCCTTGCACAGGGTCCGGGGCCCCTTACAGGAGGCAATGATTCCTCTCCTTCTTCGCTGAGCCATGTGGCGGAACATGTGTCAGCAGTGCAGTGAGGGGGCGGGGCCGGCCGGAGCCTCCCGCCTAGGCGCGCTGCCGCTGCCGCTGTGCAAGGCTGGCTGCTCCAGTACCCTCCGCACACTGCAGCGCACCACAGACACTCTGCTGCCATGGCTGAGGGTGGAGCAGCCCCCGCCTGGTCAAAGAGGAGACCTCACAATGTGATTCATGATCAGGGAAGAGCTCGACCCTCTAGTCCAGAGCACTATCCTATAGGGTTCTTGTGAGATTAGATGAGGCAATGAATATAAAGCACGCAAAAAAATTATCCTATAATTGGCTCCCCCTTCCCTCTCTCTCCTAACCTGGCTTGCCAATACTCACCCCACCCACACCCCAGCTCCAGAAATGACTTCTAGAGTGGCTGTCTGGGGTGGGGTGCTGGGACCGAGGCTCTGGTCTGGTAGAGCTGGGAGGGACCTCAGAGCCACTCGGCCCCATCATGAATTTCACAGATGTGGAGATGACTACCCCCAACGGAAGACTAACAACTCACCAGAGCACCCATCCCTCCTTCCTCTGAAGTCCCACCTTGCTAGTGTCATGGCTGAATGGGAACCCAGGTGTCCTGACAGCCAGGCCAGTGCCCTCCCCACTGCCCGCTTCTGAACACAGCAAAACTCAGACCTTCTGCCAGAAGCGCTCAGGGCCGGTCTTCATACTGGGGCTTCTCGGCCTCCTCATCAGCATCTCCTGGAACCTTTATGAAAGTGCTGGTTTCTGGTCTCGCTCCGGACCTACCAAATTAAATTACTGGGACAACGGGGAAAATAAGTTTTCTAGGAGATCCTAATGCATGTTAAATTTTGGAGAAAACTAAAATGGGAAGCGAGGAGAAGATGCCAAAAAGATTTGTTTTTATTCTCCCCTTTTTCTACGGCTTCTCAAATATTGATTCAGTAGCCCAACTTGTTGGGAGGACACTGGCTTTCAGCTGGCTCTGCCCAGGGAGGGGCTGTTCCAGGGGCCCAGGGCAGGGAGAGCCCTCCTTGGGTGTCGCTTGCAGCCCTGTCCTATAATTCTATAATTGGCTCCCCCTTCCCTCTCAGACAGAAAAGGTGCAACAGTGAGCTTAAGCAATCTATATATAATGGTGAACACAGCATAGAATCTCATAGTGGTGCATGAAAAATCTGAATAACAACCCCAGCAGCCTTTGCCAGATTCCTAGGATCCATTAGAAAAACAGAACGGTCCTTTTCCATCATCCCATAAATCATTCCATGACAGGCATCAAAATGCAGCCTAAAAAGACATTTTCACCAGCAGCTCAGCTAGAAGACACACACCTTAGCCCACTCAGCTCTTCTCTGAAAGCCAGAAGCAAGGCTCTGTGAATAAGGAGATGAAGCAAGGTGTCACTCTCTATCCAGCGCGATGCCTTAGATTCTAAATATCTATATCTACGCCTGGCTTTCCCCAGGGATGCGTGGTTTGATCTGAGGGGCAACCATTCTTCTGGAATACCCCTTTTATGGACAGCAGTTAGTGCTGTCCTCAGTCCTATGATTATGGAGAGAATTGTCGTGGAGACAGAAGGGACAGGGGATGAATCCCATCAGCTTTGAGATCTTGGACAAGTCACTTAACAGCTTTGAGCTTCAGATGTTCAGAAAGGATAATAAAATATAACTAGCAGCACAGTGAGTAGAAGGTAGGACAGAACATTTGACCTCCCTGCACAGCCCCAATGCCTGGCATTAGCAGTTGCAGTTGCTCAATTAATCGTAGCCCTTTTCACATTGTTGGCCAATAGTAGAGCCCTTCACACCGCTTAAAGGGTAGAGGGACAGAGAAAAATGGTGTCTGTTATTTTCCTCGGTGTAGTAGGCAGTAGATACGGTTTCCGGCTTGGCCTTGTCTGAGAAGCACTGTGTGACCTAGGAGAAGCTATGCTTCCTTTCCGAACCTTGGCATCCTCTCCTGGAAAGTGATGGGACTGCAGTAGCTGATCCTGAGAGTCTCCTGCACTCTGACCTGTGATTTTAGGATTTCAGCGTCCGAGAGACCAGAGAAGACCCAACACCCTCCTCCTTGGTGGTCCAGCCTGCTGGCTCCATGAATATTTTCTAAGGAGATCTGCAGGTTCTCTGTGAGGTGGAAACATCAACGTCTTTGGTGCTTTACTGGGGGTAGGGTGGGGGTTGTGGCGAAGCTCTGAAGAGACTGCAACTTTAGAGCAGACTCTAAAAAAGTAAGAAGCTCTACATAAGCGAAGCGGCACAGGTCCTTGTGTCTCTTGTGCCCGGCTCTCCCTGCCCGGATCTGGGTGCTGGGCTAACGGGGAGGCCAGACCTGAAGGCTGAGCACCGACCCGGCCACCTTGGCCTTCCCACCGTGAGTGGCTCTGCCCTTGGTCCTCTCCTGGAGCTGCTCCAGAGAACTTGCTCTGAGGAGCAGGACGAGGTAAGAATAGAGGAGCCAGGAGAAGAAGAAAAAGAAGCCAAGTTACAAGGTGGGGTTAGAACGGAGGAGAAAAGAGAGAGGAGGGAAGAGGAGACAGGAGGAACCAGGGAAGAAGAGAGAGGAAACAATTCTCATCGCGCCCTCTTAATTTTGCCTGGGCATCAGCAAAACCGCCAAGAGCAGATCAGAACACCTCACTCCAAACTCTTAGTTGGAATTAAAAAATAATTCCAACCCAAGCTGCGGTGTCTAAATCTATCGCAAATGTCAGCAGCTGGGCCTGAAGCCAGAGCTGTGATCTCCCTCGTGTCAATAAATCCTTGAAGTCCCCTCTCCCTTGGAAGCCCGCGCTGCTTCTGATGCTGCTGCTTTCTACCCAGGCTGCCCTTTTATGAGTAATTTCTTTTAACCTGAGGATCACAGCTGTGAGCCATAATGAAAAGATTTCTTCTGGACTGAGACTGTGAAGAAGCCGCTGCACCAGCAGAAGAAAGCCGGGAGAAAAAAACACGATGAAATCCAATGCCCCACCAACGGCCGATGGCGGCAACACAGCACGCGGACGGTGGCCTGGCTGCAGTACGCACCATCGCCCCCAAGTCGAGAATCAGGGGAGTTTTCAGGGGGGCGGGGCGGGGCGGGGGATCTAGGGAGACATGTAGTCTCCCAGGGCAGTCTTGTTTTATGAGTGTCAAGACTGCAAAGCTGGCAGGGAGAAAGGGGCTGCAGTTGATAGGGGAGGTGACAATTGTACAAGAAGGTGAGCTGTGTACTCAGATGTCTGCCCCAGGCTCTATCCATGGCCTTGGGGCCTCAGGAGAGGGGTGGCATGCAGACTTGCAGCCTGAAGGAGGACTCTGTGTGGCCTCTGTCTGCACTTCGCTCAGGGACAGGACACAGGCAGGCTGTACACGGGGGCGCTGGATGTTACCTGCCTCCTCCTGCCATGGAGAGGCATAGCTTTCCTGCCCACCGTGGGTGTCTGGCACTGCTACTTGTTTTGAAGAAGTGTGTCCCACGTGGGCAGAAAGAGAGAGGTGGGAATATAATTCAGTTTGGAGTGAACACCCCATGTTGGGTGCGGGGCCCACTCCTGCCTCTATTCGTGGGGCTCGAGCTGATCTCATACCTGCTTCTTAGAGGACATGCCTTGGGCTCCAAAGGAAAGGAATGATCTTGGAGTTTGTTTGAGTTGTTTACAAGTGGGGTTTCTATTTTTTATAAGAATCCATCAATTCAGAATGGGTTAATACACTGCAATTATGTTTGGGGAACTTCTTACCAACACAGATGAAAATTCACTTTGGTCTACAATTGGACTTACCCCAGGGATGCCATTTGGGCCTTATTTAGGCAGAGCTGTACTTCCCCATGTAATAACATGTTCTCGAAATGTTGTATAAAATTTGAATTTTGGTAAATAGGATCATATTTTAATGCAATGAAAGTGCTTGTTGCTTAAGGGAATTCTACGGTGAATCATTTTATAAAGTAGAGAGACTTTTTGTAATGCAAATAGCCATTGCCAAGTTATCTTTTACTTCTTCCATGTGGTTTTTCGTGAATCAGATTTGTTTGCATAGAGCCAGTCCTGTACATGTTGATGGCCAGCTTCTTCTGCATCCTCGATGGCTAAAGCACAGAGTTGGCAAGTTAGTCACTGGCTCAGAGGGAGGGGACTTGTCCCGGGTGTGTGCTATCTGAGAAAGAAGCCTGGACAAGGATTGTGAGCACCTCGATGTTAGCTTCTGAGTCTCTCCTTTGTAACTGTCATAAATTAGCAGTGTGGCCCCTACTGAAAAAGTTGCTCGCTAGAGTTCAGTTTTCTGAAAAAAAAAAAAAGCTCAGGGTTAGAATGCATATCAAATGAAAAAGGCCTTGGCTATAATCTTAAAATACCCGGAACGTTAGGTGTTTCCTTCCTTCGGCAGGTTGGGGGGACCTAAGCATCAGGACAAGATTCGTAGCTCTGAGGGAAGTGCTTCTTTACAGTCCCTCCTTTCTGTCACAGAGCGTGAGTGGATATTAATGGACTGCAAGTGTCACGGATGAGAGATGGTCCTCTCTCATTTGGGAGCTCAGCCCAGCTCAGGGAGGCCTTAGCTTCCTGCTGGAACTTGGCTCTGCAAGGCGCGCGCGCATGCGTGCGCATGTGAACGTGAGCACGCACGCACGCACGCACGCACGCACCTGAATAGAAACTTGTCGTCCCCATTACGGCAGCATTTAATTATTCCGAAGCTTCCTTAGCGGGTGCTAGAATTCCGGTCAAAGGTGTTTTTTTAAAGTTACCTCTTAATTTGCAGAAACAGCAGCAGGGGGACCCTTAAACTGCCCCAATCTAACAGAACCGGTAGTTATCAGACAGAGGTGGCAGGAGTGAGGGTGGGGGGTGGGGCACCACCGTTTTTTTCCTACCTCGGAAAGAGAATGGCTCCGCCTTAAAAGGGCCGCGGGCTGTAAAGGGGGTATAGCAGCAGGTATTTCTTTGAAGCATCGTGGGTTTACTGAGTGTGTCTAGTAAATGAGAAGAAAGTCCCAACCATGCTTGTGAGACCAGCGAGACAGAGAGAAATGAAACCTTCCTGGCCAGATCTTGTGGAAAAGAGCGGTGGAGATGACAGAAAGAGGTGGGAAGGCTGGAGGGAACGAACAGCGTCCTCAGGATGTGGGGAATGAGCCAGGGATAGAGAGAGGGATGCGGACAAGAAAAGGTGAGGAGGGCATGGGGAGCAGCGATTGGATAGCACTGCAAACTGAAGGGAAATGTAGTGTTACAGATACTGGAACTGAGATGGAGGACTTAGGAGACGATTGATTTTTGTTATTTTATTTCGTATACCCAGCAACCTTATGTGTATGACTGTATCACATACATTTTACATATGTGGACACTAAGCTCAGTAGCACCAAATCACATGATAAGACTAGAGCCCAGGTTTTCTCACTCGAGTTGGCACGCTCTTCTGCTACCCCTGCTTCTCCTGCCTCTGCTGTAAATAAGTTATCACTGAGCAATAGACAAGGGCCCTGGGCTGTATATCGGGCAACACCAGGGCTTGTTCTGGCTCAACCATTCATTGGCCGGGTGAATTTGGGAACTTAATCGCCTCTTTGAGGGGTTTTCATCCGCATTTTGTGAGCTCGGCTTATCTCTACCATTCCTTCTAGATCTAACACTATGAGATGTTAATATTGCTGTGACTGTCATCTTGTACTACCCATATTTTTAAGCATCTGGGTCAGGGCCTCCCAGGTGAGTAGGTGATTACAGATTTAATCAGAGCAGAGCTGGAGACAGCTTGGATTGGATGGAGCTACCATCTATTGCTTCTCTCTCTGGGGATTACCAGAGGGTGACCTGCAGGATTAAATAGCCGAGGCTGCCCCAGCCTTGGTTCCAGGAAGAGACATGAGGACATCCTGCCAGGTTTGAGCTGCAGGCTGCGATAGGTCCCAGAACACTTGTCCAAGGGCCTGACGGGCTAGTTTTCGTGCATGGTATTTATTACTTTTGCGGAGCCTTGGCCTGGAGCCTGGAGCCTGGGCACACAGTGTGAGTGATTAGATGGGGACTCTCATGCATCTAACTTTAAAAAATCTCAATTACATCAGAAAGAGGGTTCAGGGTAACAGATGGAGTCCTGGGGACGATAGTGTAAATAACAAACAAGTACACTTGCCTTGATGCATTGCTGGTCCAAGGGAGCTCAGGGAGCTGGAGGAGCCGCGTCTGGAGCACCAGAGACAGACAGGCCAGGAGGTGGCAGCACTTACAAACGGTACAGCCCTGAGACCCCATTGCCCCTCTGAGCCTCCTCCCAGGGGCCGGCTGGCTTGTGAGCTTGGGTTGGGCGGGGGAGGGTGCTCTGGCATCTGACAGGCGCTGGCCAGAGAAATGTTTTGTCAAGCAGGTCGGTGGAGCCGGGAAATAATTACGCATCTAAATTCTTGGAGATTTGGGGACGGAGGGGAGGAGATGCTGAGTGGAGCAGTGAGTGTGATCTGGCCATGTCCCCTAGAAGCATAATTCAACAACAGAGGGTATCTCTTAATTGAAAAGAGGTCTGAGAGATCTTTGATTTAACCACCTTATCTGCAGATTAAGAAACCGAGGCCCCGGGGGAAGAGGCAACTTTTCTGAGTTTATCCAGCTGGTTGGTGGCAGGTCCAGGGCTGTTCTGCTACATGTGACTCAGAACAGTTTCCCGTTGTGACATTTGTAAACAAGAATATAATAACCCTTCGCCTTTGTGGCCATCACTGTTATTTCATAACCTGACAAGCAGCATGAGTAGGTCCCATATATTCAATAGCATTACTCACTGTGGCTGATGATGAGAAAGCAAAACCATCGAGAGAGAGGCAAATATGTGCGTGCTCACGTGTCCATGCAAAACAAGGGGAGAATGTTCTCCGGCTGTGGGCTGCAGGCCAAGGCAGGCCAGCTGTGGGGCAATGTCCCAAGGGGTCAGTGGCAGGAGGAACGTGAGGCCCTGGAGAAAGCATGGCTCCCGGAACCGAATCACCAAGGCTGGAGCCTCAGCTCTGCCACTTCAGATGTGCGATCTAGAGCAGGGGTCCCCAACCCCTAGGCCATGGACCATTACCAGTCCACACAGCAGGAGGTGAACAGCAGACCGGCGAGCGAAGCTTCATCTGTATGTGCAGCTGTTCCCCAGTACTAGCATCAGCGCCTCAGCTCCACCTCGGATCATCAGGCATTAGATTCTCACAGGAGCACTGGTCCCTGGTGCCAAAAATGTCAGGGAACGCTGATCTAGAACAAGTCGCCTGACTTCTCTGAGCCTCTTCGGAATGGAAAAGTGTGTGAAATTGTTTTATGCTGGTCTTCAGCAGGAGGGGGCTTGGTGGGAAGGGGAGAGAAAGAGTCAGAAATGAAGACTAGAGTCTGCACCCAACACAGCGTGAGGAGTAACAGGGAGGAGGCCAGCCTGCTGGGAGAGGAAGGAGTCAGAGATGGGCTGGGAGAGAGATGTTTGTCAGTTGGCACCTGGAGGATGATAATGATGAGTTGGGGAGTCACTTAGACATTCTCCAGTGGAGGAATATAACAAACACATCCTCTTGGACGATCCATTTGCTGGTAGCTAAAAGAATAGACTCATTCATTCATTCAAAGATATTTACTGAGCGCCTGGCACTGTGCGAGATGCGGGCAACACAATAGTTGGTGAAACCAGATGAGGTCCCTGGTTCGTGGTGCTTCGAGTCCAGTGATGGACTGAGGAAGTGGGAGTAGGGGGCTGCTGGTGACAGGGGAGGTTACAGGGTCCTGGAGAATCGAAGCGTGAGGCTCCGTTCATACTCAGGACTAATCATCAAAAAAAAAAAAAAAAGTGGCAGGCATCTTGTAACGGGCATTTTCCATGAAGATGGAAATACCAGCCAAGTTGTTAAGATACCATCCTTGACATCAGAGCAGATCTCCTCGTGAAGCCTGAAACCTCCACGCAGAGCCTGTGAAGCCCGAACGCAGGGCAAGGTGGACCTCAGATGTGTAGTTTGTTGGTTTCATCTCTGACTGGGTTACCTCTTAATGCCCCAAGACACCAGCTTTGGATTTCACCCTAGAAGTCACGCCTTTGGGGACCACTGACCTTACCTCTCTATTTCTCTTAACAGTTCATTTTAGTTCACATTAACACACAATTTTTGAACATCTCCTCTGTACCAGTTAGAGCTCTTTCTTTCAACTCCTGGTCACCAGGTATGGCTGAGTCTGCTGTTTATTTACCAAATAATCAATCTCCCCTTTATTCCCAAATAACAGTGCCCTGGTTTTTAGCTGGACACATTTCTAGGAGGGGATAGCCAGGAAGCACAAAGACTGCAGTTCAGTGTCCCGGCCGCTCGGTGTGGTCATGTGACTAAATTCTGGCCAAAGAGATGGATATTGAGGTGTTTCATGGCACTTTTGGAAAGCCTTCTTCCTTCTCTCTTTATCCGGCTGCTTGCGTGACGGCGCTCAGGCAGCACACTCGAATCGCTAAGGTGAGGCCACGGCTAGGATGATGAGCGAAAACCTAGAAGGAACCTGGCTGCTGATGACCACCACAGAGCCTCCATGTGGGACCAGACTGCCTACCGCAGCAGTGCTTTTCCCGGAGGCAGACATAAACTTCTATCCCATTTACAATACCAGTTTCCAAGTCTCCCATTGCTGCCAAATTTATCCTTGACTGATTTATTGGGACACATCTCCTTTGGGTTCAAAACGCATCCTTTGATCCCAGGTTGAACATCTCTGAACATAATCTTGACAGGTTCCTGGGTCTGTAACTATCCTTTCCCTCCTCTGGGCATAAAACCTGTGAGG
>NW_011888907.1:2103123-2105882 GCF_000151845.1 Pteropus vampyrus | reverse complement strand
GGTGTCTTAGGAATTCATCAGAGGGGCTTCAGGGGTCTCCAAGGGGAAGCCAGGGAAAGAAATAGCATGCGAGGCCTCAGAACCCCCAAGCAGTATTAACCAAAGTAAATTTAGTTTCACTGTTTTTCAAACCAAAGTAAATTTAGTTTCACTGTTTTTCATGTTAAGCGTCCACAAATTTGTGTTTGGTAATGAGAGTTCTGGGATTAAATATCTTTTTTCAACCAGTGATATAGCCGAATGCTCTCCTTTCATAGTTGTTGAAATGCAGGCTCAGAAAATTGGTGAGACTTCCCCAGCATCATGTAGCCAGTCCAGGTGGAGCCGGGCTCGAACCCAGGTCTTTGGGCTGGAGTTCAGTACCTTTGCTGCTCTACCCTCAGGCTGATTCTTTTCCCCGCCTAAATCTGCATACATCAGGCACCCATTAGAAGGAATTATCTGGTCCCAACTCTGAATTGAGGCAGAAGTTTTATTATGACGCACCCACAGATCAGATAACACATCTACGGCTCGCTTAAAGTCCCATGTCTCGTTAGGAGTGAAGGGGAAGCCATCCCAGGGTCTGGTGTGGCTAGAGACCAAATCCAGCACCTCTACCCGGTTGCGATGGCAACCTAGCTTGCTTAAAGCTTACATCGAAACTGGTACTTCTTTCGTTTCACTCACTGAGTACCTACTTTGTTATAGAGACGGTATTTTCATACTTCATTCTATTGAAAATCATAAATTTCTTATGAGATTGCAGATTATTTTCCCTTGAGTGATGCAGAGACTGTGCTGTGGGACGGCAGGGCGACTTGTCAGAGGGGCAAGGACAGTTCGAACCCACGATCATCTCCTAGGCCGGTGTCCTCTTTTCCCAGCAAAGAGCTTCCTCCTTGGCTTGGTCAGAACCAGTGCCCGGCAGGTCTGTGAGCGGCTGCCTTCTGCTCCACAGGCCACCACACTGCAGGGCCAGCAGCCCAGACGCCAGTGTTAAGAAGAGATCCTGGAGATCAGGTGTTGGTGCCCGCGCCTTGCTTTGTCACGCTCCATCACTGGCCTCCAAGGCCACACCAGCAGCTGTGCAGGGGCTGCCAAGTGCTGCTTTTCCTTTTTCTGCTTTCTTCTTTATTTTTTTAGAGCCCACTGGGCAGGACTAATATGCAGTAAAACTGATTTGTGCACTTTCCAGGCTGGCTGAGAACAACAGCCATGTGCATTAGTTGGGAGGTATTTAATGGATGATTTATAAGATGTTGAAGATAAAACTTGCAAGATACATGGGCAGCGCCAACGTGCAACATTCTTGAGGAACAGAGAACATTAAGTGCTTGATTGGCTGAGATGATTTAGAGGGCAGCCCCGGGCGGCCATCCAGCCATCTCGACACTGTTCTGGCAGCTTCTCTCCCGACAGCCGCAGCCCACGATGCAGGTCTGGGGCAGAGGTGGGCTGGGCAGCAGATTGCAAAGGAAACTTCTGCTCATCTGTGACCAGAGGCCTTTTATCCCCGCCCCCTCAACCTTCTTGGGGACGGCAGCTTGCCTCTCTAGAACAGACAACAGCATGATGGAGGAGCAATGCTTCCTGGGAATGGCCTCTGCTAGGTAGAGTGATCTTGGTCTTTTCTAGAGAAATTCGACTCAACAGTTCAGTGCAGTTAAAACAGCAACAACAACAACCACCACCTCCAAACCCGACTGGGTGCCTATCACATTCTGGGCACGGTGACGCCTGGGGAGCAGAGATGAGCAAGGCTGACAAGGTCCCTGAAGGCAGAAAAATCCATAGCTTTATTCTCTGTTGGTATTTTCCATACAAAAAAAAGGACGGCTTGTGATCTAATAGAAGATTTGAAATCAGAACTATCAGAAAAAAACCTGGCTTCCTGATTACCGATTCCTAACATAATGAAGAGATAGAGAAATCATTGGTCTGAAAAGCTCTGTTTTTTCCAAATTTACTTTGAATACACACCATCCCCTCTTGTACTCCCTCGCTCACTCACTCGCTCACTCACTCACTCACTCACTCACTCACTCACTCACTCACGGTCTCAGTGGGGCCCACTCTTCCTTCTAGGCTTAACTCTTGTCAAAACGATAAAATAGGAAAGTAGCCTCTTGCCTCTTCCCTCTCAGAGGCCTTTCATTCTCTTCTATCCCTGCATCTCCCTCTTCCCTTAAACAAACAGAACTCACCAACCCCGCTCCTTCCGGGAGCCATCTCAGAGCTCCTGGGGCCCACCATTTCCAGGGCTCCGTGGTTTTGCATTCGGACCCTCAGGATAAAACAGCTGAGACCCAAGGAACGCTTCCCTGGGTGACAGAATTTCATTCGGCAATGGCAGCGGACGCTTGGAGGGGAGTGAGGGTGTCCTCCTTGGCTCGTCACATCTTACTGCGTGGACGGACACCAGCTAGTGGGCTGATAACTGGGCAGGACCTTCTTATTTTCAGTAGCTGTCCCTCCCAGACCACTGGAGCGGGCTCAGGAACCACGAGCGTTTGCTCTCAGTGTGTGCTCCCCCCAGCCTTTTGGGTCTATGAGCCTGGGCACGTCCCAACTCTCAATTCTGGGAATCCAATTAGAAAAGAAGTCATTAACCTCATTTTTGAGAAAGCTGGCTATTGCAAATGGAAATCCAAATTTACCCCAAAGATGAAATGGGGAAAAAGTTGTTCATGATAGAAAAACAGAGACATCAGACACACTTGCAAGGGTTCAGGGGAGAGGAGGGTCAGTGATTTCAAGGCAGGCCACGCGTGGGCTCA
>NW_011888907.1:2093913-2102323 GCF_000151845.1 Pteropus vampyrus | reverse complement strand
ATAGATAAAAATCTAAATATATGGCTATATTAGGGGCTGGTTAATTTTTAAAAATGGCTTAAAACAGACACCTATTTAACTCACAATTCTGTAAGTTGGTAATTTGGGCCAGACTCAGATGTCCAATTCTTCTGTTGGTCTTGGATGGTCTCTGCTGGGTCTCTGTGTGTGTCTGTGGTCCGTTGGTGGGTTGGCTAGCAGCTGGTGATCTCGGATGGCCTCCTTTTCATGTCCGGTAGCTAGCAGGCTGTTGACAGAGGTGACGTGGGTGAATGGGTCATGTTTTTTTTTCTCATCATCCATCAGGCTAGCTCAAGCTTCTTCATATACCTAGTTGAGTTTGAATCTAGTAGATTAGAAGTGCGGGAAAGTCCCAGCAATAGCCAGCAGGTTGTCTGAGGCAGGGACAAAAACGGACTCATTTGCATCTATATTTCCTCACTACAGGTTTGAGAAATATCTGTATGAGGCAGGGTAATCAGTGGTCACGGAGGCCTTCCTGAAGGAGGAAGATTTTGAGCTGGGCCTGAGAGGTTAGAAAATACTATATTCCATTGCTTCAATGTTATTCAGTAAACTACTCACTGTATTGATTTCACTAGTTTTCCCACCAATGTCCTTTTTCTATTTCAGGATCCAATTGGGGGACACCACATTGCATTTAGTTAACATGTCTCGATCATGACCGTTTCTCATTCTTACTTTGTTTTCAGTAATGTCAAGGTTATGAAAAAGTCTTGGTATTTTGTAGAATGTCCTTCCATTTGAGTTTGTCTGGTATTTTTTCAAGATTAAACTGGGGTCATGGGTTTTGGGGAAGAATGACTGAGGTGAAGTGACCTTCCCCTCACTCGAAGCAGCGGGTGGATGGTCAACACGACTTTCCTTGGTAACGCTGACCTTGATCGTCTGCGTAAGGGGGCGTCTGCCAGATGTCTTCATGTCAAGTTAGTATCTGTTTTTCTTTTCCATCCTCTATTCCTTGGAAGAAAGCCGCTAAGTGTAGCCCATAGTAAAGGAGGAAGGAATTAAGTTGGGGCTGACAGATTTTTCAGCATTTTATATTGAGAGAATTGTGGATGTGCGTGCGGTTGTGGGAAATAATGCAGAGCGATCCTGTGCGCCCTTCATGCAGTTCCCCCAGCGGGACTATAAGACAATTTCCTGACCTGGAGACTGACACTGTTATAATCCACCCGTCTTATTTAGGTTACACCCTTTGTATGTGTGTGTGTTGGGGGTGGGTATTAGTTCAGTGCAGCATTACAGTTTCATTGCATGTGTATATTTCTGTGACCAGCATCACAGTTAAGAGACAAAAAAAGTTCCATCACGTCAAGGATCCCTCGTGTTTCCTCCTTCCTGCCACAGCAGCCTCCCTCGTCCCCTCCTCCTCCTCTTGGCAATCACTAACCTGGTCTCCATTTCTATAATTCTGTCATCTCAAGAATGTTATATAATGGAATCACACAGTGTAACCTTCTGGGATTGGTTTTCTTTTCACTCAGCATCATTCCCTTGAGATTCATCCAAGTTGTCGCCATATCATATTCCCTCTCTGTCTGTTGCCAGCACCGTTCCGTGGGCTGGATAAACCGCAGTTGGTTTAACCACTTATACACTGAAGGACTTTTAGATCATTTCTAGTGTTTGACTATTACAAATAAAGCTGGTGCAAATATTCACGTACAGGTTTTTATGTAAACAAAACTTGATATTCCTCTGGGAAAATGTCTATGGCAGATTGTTTCTAAACAGAGTCCAGGGCATAAGTGGTTTTGCTCTTTTCCTCCTGAAGCCTGTTTGGTCTCGACACCGAGTTTGGGCTGGTGTCTGTCGACGGCACCTCCATCGCCCTACGTTGAGGATGCTGAGCGGGTGGCGAGGCGGGGCTGCTGCCTCTCACGTTGGAGGGAGGAGAACCTGTTCACGCCCCTTCACGGTCTCCAGTGGTGACTGACTGGGCTGCCCAGGCAGGAAACAGGCACCTGGTTCTGTTGAGGCGTGAACTTAAGGGTTCGACCGAGGAGGGCGCCCTCTGCCTCTCAGCTGCTGTGGTGACACGAGAGAAAACACGCCACCTGGCAAGGCTCAAGGAGGCCATGGGCGCCAGAAGTCAGGCCAGCTGGGGAGGAGCCACGCGCCCTTGGGTAACTCACGGGGCCCGAGTGTTCATTTCTCATTTGTGCGTGATGAGTGAACGGGACACTCCCATCTCTCTTCCAGTGGAGTAAGACTTTACACGTCAGAGGTATTCTAACTGGGCCTGAAATAGAAGCATTCACAGCTGTTATGGTGACCCTTAAAATGAGAAGAAGCCAACTGCTTCATTGCACAATAATATTAGGGTTATAGATTCACAAAGAGCAGCTCAGAGCCCTATTAATTGCAACAATCCATTTCCCTTACATGAGATTGGACTATACTATGGCCACTAAAAAAATAGGGCTTGCTTGCATGAGGCATCCTTGCTTCTCTGGGAACTGATGAGAAAATTAGGCATAGCTCCTGCTGGTGGATCCTGACCGGAACTGGAGCACCCGGCATCCCGCTCTGGAGCCAGAGTGCTTCCTTTGAGAGCCACATATGTGCAGAGCGAGTCTCCTTGGCCTCAAGCACTAGAGTCTGTTAGATGCAGGGAAGCATCGAGTGAGTGGTCCTCACTGACGTGGCGGGATGCGGGCATGGATTGGAGGATGTGGGAGGAATTCGGGGGATTTAGGAAAGAGCAGGAAAGGCAGGGGGCCAAGTATGTGGGAGAAAAGGACCAGACTTGGGTTCTTCCGCCTGGTGTGGTTTTTGGCATCAACCTGCTCACACCGCCACCAATTTCACAGGTTTGTGGACTTGGAAGGACTGAGGCCATGGGAAAGGGCTTCCTGATGGTCTTAGAGGGTCTCTGTGAGACTCAGCTGCCACCCTGCTTTAGAGTGTGCTGCTCTGCACACTCCCTCAGAGCTCAGCCAGGATGCTCTGCGAGACAGAAGCCCTGCTATGTGGAGACCCTCTGTGAGACAGGCGCCCTGCAGTGCCAGGTTACATTTAAAATGAGGGAGTATATGGTTCCCAACCCTGCCTGGTCACCAAGATATTGAGAGCTTTTGAAAAATGTCAAATGCTGGTCCCCAGCTTAAGTACTAAATGAGAATTTTCAGATTAGATACAGGAATCTGTATATTTTGCCAACTCCCCAAATGATTTCGATGAGCAGCCAGATGTGAGAATGCCATGCTGGCTCATCTCTAACGTTAGTCCTGAGGGATGGAAAACAAGGAGGAACAAATGTAGGAAGAAAGGTGCCTTTATTTTTCTACTCAGTGTTTTCATCTCGTGAAATTCTGAAGACTTCCATATGCCCTCGTCCCTACAAACTCCCCACTCAGGCCTGGAAGTGAGAAACCTGCCACACAGTTCGCAGTCCTTTTGAGAAAAGGTGAAACACTTTTGGGATATTTCTTCTAAATATCTTACTTTTAGAAATATTTAGAAATTATTCATCTGGCAGAAAGGCCAGTTAGGAAAAAACGCTTCCTGAAAACTCTGGGTTCCTTGGGAGAGGCAAACAATGGCAGGCTTCTTTTTTTATTGCCACATTGTTTCCTTTTTCTTTTATTACGATTTCTTTGAGTTTGTCACAATCAAAGCTTATGTGGGAAACCTTGTTATTTCCATATGTGATTCCTTCTCCATATGTCTCTTTACAATGATAAAAATGAATATTTTTCTTTAGTCACATACTAACCCTTAACCTGTTGGTGCTACCTTACAGTTAAAAAATTGCAAAGCACTTCTCATGTATAATCATCTTAGTGATAGCATTTAAATATAGTCATGATCTTGGTGTAGCCAGTATGTACATTACATGAAATCCACTAATCCTTTTCTCGTGCTTCGTTGTTTTTTTTTAAATTCAAGTATAGTTGGCATACAATATTACATTAGTTCCAGGTGTACGATCAAGTGACTCAACATTTATATACCTTACGATGCGCTCGCCATACTAGGTCTAGTCACCATCTGTCGCTGTGCAAGCTTATCACAATATTATCGACTATATTTCCCTTCACCTTTTTCACCCACTCCCCACCCCCTCCCCTCTGGTAACCATCAGTTTGTTCTCTGTTTCTATGAGTCTGTTTTTGTTTTATTTGTTCCTTTGTTTTGATTTTTTAAGAGTCCACATGTAAATGAAGCCCAGGATTTGTCTTTCTCTGACTTATCTCACTTAGCACAATGCCCTGTAGATCTATCCATGTTGTTGCAAATGGCAGGATTTCACTCCTTTTTATTACTGAGTGATATTCCGTAGTATTTATGCACCTCATCTTCCTTACCCACTCATCTGTCAATGGGACACCTAGGTTGCTTCCTGAAGAGCTTTCTCTACTCCTCATCTGTACTTTCCCACCATTCTTTCCTTAATCTGCCAGAGCCTGACTTCCTCTCTCACCTGAAGCGGCTCATACAGGTCAGCATTGATTGGGGACTACCATGTTCCAGGCATTTAAAATACACATTTAGCCCTTACGTCAACCCTGTGGAATGGGAACTATGGGTATCCTTGTCCTTATTTGATAGAAAAGGAAACTGAGACACAGAAAGTTTACATTAATTTGCCCCAGGTGACATGGTCTGTAAATGTAGGAGTTGAGTTTAGGACTGATTTCCATCCCCCACTTCTCTGTCCTGTAGCTCAAAGCAGATCCCTTCCTGAGCAAGATTTGATGGGCGGGGAGGATCTGGGGGCTGTAGGTAAGGGGCGGGAATCGGTGGGGGGGGGGGCGGGACTCAGAGGCAGAGGGCCCCTCTCTTGACACTGGGTGGGCACAGCGACTCACCTGCAGTTCCTTTACCTCAGCCAGGGACATAAGAGGAGAACAAGGGAAGAGATCGCCCTGACAAGGCATGACTGGTTTGAGAGCGCCAGTCTCCACCGTCACTTCCTTCAAATCTCTGAGTTAGAGAAAGGGAAGGAAGAAGGGAAAATCACTCTAGGTTTGAGAAATATTACCTTTAAAGCACGTAGTCAAATGGCCCCACCATCAGACGAGCTGATCACATTCAGATGATTTAGCTGCAATATCGTCAAGTTCGCCGAGTGAGGAATTCCCATTTCTCTGAGAAGACAGGAACTAAATAAAGGTGAGCAGACTTCTGACAGTACAGTGTTAAGGAATCTGAGTTTCGGTTTAAAGGCACATGATCTTATTTTGAATTCGTTTCCCATGATTTGGCTAAGACACTCCTAGCTATCAAAATATACGTTTCCTCAAACTATAAAAACCTCCTTTGCGTAAAAGGTTCTAAATATCTCTGTATGTTCCTGTGTTATCGCATTGAAATTTTTATAGAAATCTTATGAGTACTATTATTATCCCACGCTAGCAAATGAGGATACTGAAAGCTCAGAGAACTTAGATCACTTGCTTGAAGTCACATAGCTAGTGGGTGGAGATCAGTGAGTATGCTAGCATTCCGGCCACTCAATAAATGTTATGGCTGTAAATTTTTCTACTTCAAGGATGGATGACCCAGGATACCCAAACTCCCATCTTGGTGACTTACAGGACCTTTGCTCATGGGTTCTCTTGGGCCAGATTCCGATTTTGGCCAGAAGAATCCTTTTCTGGGTGAGGAGATTTGGTGAGGGGATCTCCGCTTAGTGCTGACCTCATAGTAGTTCGTATCCAGCCCACATCTCAGCTTTTCTGTCTGTGATAAGGATGGACAAAGTCTGCCAGGCTGGTCACACAGCCAGTGCATCCGGGAAGCCACATTGTAGGTATGTGGAAAGAATCTCACTGGACATGAGGCGAGCCTGCTGAGGGTGAGGATTGTGCAGCACTTGGAAGGGGTGACAGGGAAGCCTTGGCCTTGGCACTCGGGGTCTCTGAGCCACTCGGCTCCCACATCCAGCCTCAGTGTCCACTGTGATGGTGGCAGGGTGAACCCTGGTCCTGTGGTTATTCCTTTCCACTCCCGGCCTGGCCAGACTTTTTTCCCTACCTGGAGCCTTAATCATAGGGAGCAATTACACTAGAACAGAACAGCAAATAGGGATCAATACAAAGACTCGACCGTCTACTGGAAGAAACGCAATTTATGACTTGGCTGGATTATGCTTACCAGCCGAGAATAGCGGCAATTCCAAGCAATCCCAGCGACCGGGATCAATCACGGCGTTTTATTACTTTGCTAAACCCAGCTTGCTCCCCACTTCCCCAACCTCCATCTTATTAGAACCCAATCTCCAAGGAAAATATTGCACTCGTTATCAAATTTTAGAAAGAGAATTTATGGTGAGTGCAGATTGATTTAAAGCCTTCTTCTAAAAGGGGGGCAGAGGGCGGCGGAAAGGTAAATTGTGCTGCGTCCTTTAGATTGGTTCTTTTGCTTATCTCTCCATTTTATGACATAATCTGCTATAGCATTACCCAGGGTCCTCTGGGCTGAAGCTTCTGGCCCGGCATTAGATAAGGGGGAGATATTGTCTGGATGTAAAGTTTAAAGCCCGTAGCAAGGGCTCATTTTTCTCATTTCAGGCAAGAGAGAAAGGATATAAAACGAAAAGCAAGCAATCAATAAAGAAGAAAGATAGAGATCTTCCCCAAAAAGGGGGGGGGGAACAAAAGAAATCCTCACCTCACTGCTGGCTCTTCTAACTAAGACTTTAACAGGTGGATAATGAGTTTACACATCCTCGGGTGAGGGAGGGGCTGGAGAGCAATGCTCCAGCCCCAGCATTACCCACTCCCCTTCCATTCACACCCTGCTTAACCAGATGCAACTCCCGTTAGGGGTTTTGGGATTTTTGTGTACCACTCGGCATTCCTCATTCCTGTCAGTCAATCTTTAAAATAAGAGCAAGGTGTGGTTAATTACTTATCCAACAGTGGAGGTGGGAAATTGAGCTTTTTTTTTTCAAATCAAGTAATAAATGCTGTGATCCTTTTCTGCTTATGTGGACGTATCTACTGTCTCAATTGCTCATGAGAGTATAAAAGAAGAAATAAAAGTACTCTTTGGTTAATCTTGGAGTTTATGATAGTCTATGATTTAATGGCTCTATAGTCATCCTGTTGTTAGAAAATCGATATTTTCCTAAGCAGGAATAGGGACGACCATAAATACACTCCCAGTTATATGAACCTTGGCCACAGAACTTACGTACTGCAGGGGCCGTAACGAGTGGCAAGGAAACATCTCTAAAAGCATCAAGGGGAGTAGGGCACCCCTTAAAGAAGCCCATGACCTGTCTAGGAGCTCAGCACCTCAGGGGCTCACAGACGGCTCCTGTGACTCTTGGGTAGCTGGGGTACTCCGTCATTGCTTTTCATCTGTGGAGTTCCTTTGCGTCACCCATTCTGGGTAGTGTGTAGGGGGTCGTAGGTAAGAAATGTACTCTCGGGGCCAGACATGGTGCTTGCGAAACAGACAAAAGGGAGCGAAACCCAGAGGAAAGGCAGCACCGCGTTCTGGGGCGAAGGCAGGACTCGCCACCGGGAGACTGAGTTTGCACCCTTCTTCTACTTTCTCGTGTGAGCTTGAGCCGGTCACACAGCCCCGTTATGTAGAGGAGGAAACTGTGGCTCCGCGGGATTTATAACAGCTGACACACTGAGTAGTTTTTTCAGTTTTAAAAAAGCCGCGTGGTGGACATTCGCCCTTCATTTCGGCTGTCCAGCCCCTAACCCCCTTCCTATGTTTGAGGAATTCCACAGTGTATTGCGTTTTGGATATTAAAGCTCTCTTTCCGCCATAGAATCTGAAAATGGCTCAAATTTGCTTTTCCAGCATCTTTTGCAGTGAGGGCACCTCCACTGCCCTCGGATGTGATCAGACAAACACATCTGCCCCAAACTCGAACCAGGAGCTGGTGAGGTAAAGCAGTGGGACAGTGGGGTCCTGGGGTGCCGGTAGAGGCTGTGGAGACGTCCCGATTCTGGGGGCAGCTATGGTGGCAGTTCTGACCACTGTCCAATGGCAGTGCCAGCAGCATGGGCCACGCCAGCTGTGGAGCCAGGGCTTCGCGTTGGCAGCGCATTCTCCTTACCCGGTCATTCCATGGAGTGATGCTGTTGCTGGCTATGCAGGCTCAGAGCCTGTGTCCTCGTGGGTTCTGTGCACGTTGTCATTCCCCCTTTATTGCAAAGTGGCTCGGGTCTCAGCAAATGTTGGGGGGATTTGTTACAAAGCGTCAGCTGCGCCACGAGGCCTCCCATGGTGGAGCTGGCAAAGGCTCGGTGGTGGACAGGAAGCGCAGTGCCTGAAGTACGTCTGGGATCACTGACCATGCCAGGCCAAAGGAGTCCACATGATTCCCTTATCACCAGGTGCCTCTTTGGTCTCTTTGAGGGGTGGCGCCATGCCTGGGGCTTGGCCTCAGTCTCTGTTGCTAACAGGTCAGACA
>NW_011888907.1:2073565-2093123 GCF_000151845.1 Pteropus vampyrus | reverse complement strand
TCCACTGCCCTCGGATGTGATCAGACAAACACATCTGCCCCAAACTCGAACCAGGAGCTGGTGAGGTAAAGCAGTGGGACAGTGGGGTCCTGGGGCGCCGGTAGAGGCTGTGGAGACGTCCCGATTCTGGGGGCAGCTATGGTGGCAGTTCTGACCACTGTCCAATCGCAGTGCCAGCAGCATGGGCCACGCCAACTGTGGAGCCAGGGCTTCGCGTTGGCAGCGCGTTCTCTTTACCCGGCCATTCCATGGAGTGATGCTGTTGCTGGCTATGCAGGCTCAGAGCCTGTGTCCTCGTGGGTTCTGTGCACGTTGTCATTCCCCATTTATTGTAAAGTGGCTCGGGTCTCAGCAAATGTTGGGGGGATTTGTTACAAAGCGTCAGCTGCACCGCGAGGCCTCCCATGGTGGAGCTGGCAAAGGCTCGGTGGTGGACAGGAAGCGCAGTGCCTAAAGTACGTCTGTCTGGGATCACTGACCATGCCAGGCCAAAGGAGTCCACGTGATTCCCTTATCACCAGGTGCCTCTTTGGTCTCTTTGAGGGGTGGCGCCATGCCTGGGGCTTGGCCTCAGTCTCTGTTGCTAACAGGTCAGACATCCGGAAGTGCAGTAACTTTCAGGCTTGGTGAGAAGGAGCCCATGCTGGTGGGCCAGCCACAGCCTTCGCCTCTGCAATGTGGTCACCCCATTCATAGGCCCATTGTGCAAGCAGTGTGGCGGCCGGGCCGGTGGATTTCCGCTGGTGGGTCTTCCTGTCCCTCACCTGCATGTTGAGTATCCCTCCCAAGACGGATGTGCTAATCACACACTCTGTGCCCATTCCTGTGGGCCCACACGATGCTTCTTCCCCGGGCCTCTTTATCTCTGCCCTTTCAACATGGCTCCTTCCACGGCCCCCAGCAACTGTTTAATCCATTCGCCAGGCCCAGGAGCGTTTCTGTATCCTTAACTCAGGCTGCTTTACACTCCGTATAAAAGTTTACTGCTCAAAGTTTGCCTGCTGGAGGGATCTTCACTCTCCATATTTCAGGACTGATCCTGAGGGGTCTGTTTAATGGCAGTGGTTTTATTCATGTCCACAGCAAAACAGCGAGCAGACACTTGCACGAACCCAGCCTGGGTGTTGTTCTCTCCAGTCAGCCGAAGAGGCCAGAGGTCTGAGCTGAATGAGAGTTTCGATGCCGCAGCAGTACTTGGCAGGGTGGGGTCCAGGTCACCCTCCACTGGCTACTGATGGCTGCTGTGCCTGTTCCACCTTATAACTTAGTGGGTCTGAACATAGCCAGCTCACCTTTGGTGTCTACTGTTACGTCGTCATTGATGCTCCGTAGTCAGGGGGCGTAGGAGCGTGCCAGGCTCTGCTTTAGAAACAGCGAGCGCTGTTTTGCTATAGAGAGCGTGGTCTTGCTCCAGAGCCTCGGGATCTGCACCTCGACTCTGCAGTTTTGGCTGTTAGGCCACCCTTGCCTACCACGGATAGGTGAGAACCGATGAATCTTAGGGGTCGAGCGCTAGGGTCCCCTGGCCGCAGCACTGCAGAGCCCTCTTTCGCTCTGGACACTACTCAGAAGTGACCATCTCCTAAATCACGGGATGAACGGGTGGCAGCCGGGGCGTGTGCTGTCCTTGAAAACCCAGGGCAGCCTACCCAGTGCCAGTCCCTTTTCTAAATGGTCGAAGACGTGAGGTATAGAGACTGAAAATTTGCCCTGGAGAGGATAGTTTGGCGTGCTGCAGACCAGCAGACCCTTAAAGTCTTCGGTGACATAATGGGGCCCTTACTTGGCAAGTTTACCTCCCGATAACCGGGGCCCATGCGTCTTTCCTGGGTCTCCAGAGTTCTCGCCACTTCTTGTTCATCAGGTCCGATTAGTACAATATCAAGGGCATGTCCCTATTCCAGGTCTCGGAATCCCACTCCTTTACTGACTCAAGCACAGGACGCTTTCTAAGCCTGTGAATTCAGCCATATTTATAATTCTGTGGCACATGAATATCCGGCCGTGGGCCTGATTTTCTGCAGTCTTCTTTCCATCTGCGGAGGATAAGGACTTTCACGAGGTTTTGAATTTTGTACAACCATAATGTGTCTCATTTCGCCCCATGTATTACCAGTAATGGGACCCTGTCACCTGCCTAGTAAAGCATCTGACTTTAGAATCCCATTCTGAGGATAGCTTCCTAATACCATTTCTGGTACTGACTTGTATGGATTTCCCCAGAAGGAGACCCTGAGACAAAGGTTCGAGTGCAAGCATTTCATTCAAAGGAGTTGCCAGCAACACGGGTAGGTGAATGGGAAGTAGACAGTGAGAGACGCGAATAAGGATTGTGTTCACAAGCGAGTTTCTCCTGTCGGCAACCGGAGCATAACTTCGCTAGGCAATTCTAGAAGCCAGAGGGGAACACACAACTCAAAGTCATCTCATAGTGACGGGGGAGGGATATTTATCCTCCAACCTCTGTCAGACGTTGGCTGAGGGCTGCCCCAGTGGGGCCTTAAATCACTGATACTTTCAGCTACAGTGACCTACGGCAAAGCAGCTAGAGAGCATTTTAGGTGCCAATGGTTAGAATTTGCCCCAAAGCATATGGAAATGAAGGTGCATCAGTAAAACTTGCTCCACCTTTGCATCGGTAAAACTTGCTCCAGCATATAGAAATGAAGGTGCATTGGTAAAACTTGCTCCATCATTGGTTGGCTATCTCTGTGCAGGACCAGACCCACAGAGGTGAGAAGATGTGGAAACGGTAGTGCCTGGTGTAGGGCCTGGGGCTAATAGCACTGTGCCTAGCCTTGATGGAAAAATATGTCAGATAGAACACGAAGGTAGTCTTGCACATAGTAGGTATTCAGTAAATGAATGCCGATGATTTGATGTCTGAGGGACTTTTGGGAAGCAGGGGGCTGGGATGTGTGTAGTAGACAGACATCACTGACAGCCAGCCTCTGCTTCCCCAAGTGCTGGGGCAAAAGAGGGTCCCGCGCCCTAGGTCGAGGCAGGCATCTTTGTAGCCAGTCCACTGCCGCTCAGAAAGACTTCTAGGAGGGAGTGAGTCCATTCTGTCTTTTCTATCCTTTGGTTTGAGGCAGGTAGTTGGTCCAGAATGGCTCCCTGGTCAGCAAAGTCTGGTTGAATTGTGTGGCCCAGAGGGCCTCATTATCTCCTCCAGTCACTTACCTGGAAGGCTTCTGGATTTGCTTCCTGGGAAACCAACCTAGGAAATAGGAAGAGAAGAAGTGGCTGGGGAGAGAATGAGCAATTACAAATGGCAAGTACCAGCTCCCCAACATGCAATTACTTTTCAAATGGGCTATTTACCACTCGTCAGAAGGAGCCTGTGGGGAGTGGGAAGTGTGCGGTCTGGGACTGGTCAGGGCTCAGCGAGGCAGGGGAGGGAGCATCAGGCTGACTCTGAGTTGGGGGAGGCTGAGAGACAGAGGTGTGGGGGAGCAGGAAATTATGGAGAACAGCAGAGGGCAGCTGAGGTCCCCTCCCTGGTCTCCCCTTCTGTCCCTGAGGCCTCTCCTCCAGGAGACCAGCTCCTCACTGTGCTGTTCATGTCTACCACGGAGCCTTCCCAAGCCTTCACCTACAGTCCCCCTTCCTCGTCTTCCTTCTGGTCCTCAGATTGGTTTCCACCGCCCCTGACTGCCCGGTCCACCCTGATGGCTTTCTGTTGGAATCCTGAGAAACTTTACCTTTGGTGCCACTCGCTTTTCACAGATATTTTTTGAGAGTGTCGTCTTTCCTCATGCAGAGTTTAAGTTCAATAACATTTTATTTTCCATCCCTGCATTCTTTCCTGATCTCAGTCCAGTGAGCGGCACATAGAAAATGCCTCTGACTCGATTACGATAAACCTCAGTTTCCTGTTCACAAAATGGGACTTGAAACAGTACTTTCTTCTTTGGGCTGCAGTGAGGGCTGTGATGGTCAGTGCGACTTCGGCGCCCGGGACCGTGTCTCATACACAGTAAGAATTCAGTAACGTGAGAAGCCGTTGCCTGCTATTGACTTGGTCATAGTTCCCTGAGTTCAGGAAAAAAAAAAATAAGATACATCGATTAGGTTGCCCTTTTGCTTCTCCCATATTCTGACTCATTTAAGTTAGAACAGGGAACATTTATGTGGTTCTCAGATGTATTTTAGAATGATTTCTTGTTAGTCTTTGGCATGGATCTGTGCACGTTAGTTCTGTATGGTCAAGGCTTAGGCATGGAAGTCCTCTCTTGGGCTCATCAGAGTGGATTTTGAGAACTGCTATATGTATCCGGTACAGGTATTTTGATCAGCTTCATCATCTAAAGAGATTGGACTCCAGAGCTATTGTTGATCATTAGAGTTAGCAAAATCTTCAGAGGTATGTCTGTATTAGGAGGAGGCACCGGGGCATTATCGTCAAGGTGGATTGACTGTAACAGAGATGAGAGTGTTCACTGATGCTTGTCAGGAATGGCCCTGACAGATACTGCACCTGTTCCTATTGTAGGTTTGGCTTTGGTTAGTTGGACACGGGGTTGGGGCAGCTGTTCCGTCTGAGCCTCTCTAAGCAAACACTGGAGTGCTAGCATCAGACCAGGGTTTGGATCGCAGCTTAGACTTGATGCTGTGTCGTCTCCATGTGTTCTCCAGACTCTTTCACCCCCCTTCTCTCTGCTTTGTGTCTGGGGACGCTGACCTCTAGGGACTGCATCACTGCGTTCTTTTGCCTTTTTACTTCCATTTGGGTTCAGCCAATGGGAGGCACCAACAGGAAGATCAGAGAGCGAGGCTGGGGGAGTTATTCCTTTGATCCTTTCCTTCCTGGCCCTCTTCAAGGCCATGGCTCCCACGGAACTGCCGTCTCCTACAGCTTTCTCCAGGTTCCGGTAACCATTCCCTCTTTTGTACCTTAGGGCTGAGGGGTAAGAACAGCTATGGTTGCCCCAGGATATTTCATAACCCTTTGCTGGATTCTTTTAATCTTGCTCATAACTTTGTAAAAGATCCCAGCATTCAATTTACCTAGCACATTCAGTTGTCCCTGTGACATCTATGAGGCAGTATGGTCGGGTAGAGTCTGCAGCCTGACTGCCTGGGTTCACATCTGAACTTGACTTATAATCGGCTGCGTGATCTTGGAGAAGTTGCTCGATCTCTAGGGGCCCTCGTTTCCTAGAATCAGAGTTCTCTCCTAATTGATTTGTGATGAGGATTAAACGAGATGAGATGTGTAAAGCCCTTCCAAGTCGGGCTCTATCTCGGGAGACAGAAGGGGCAGTAGAGGAAGATATTCGAGGAAGAAGCAAATAGCATAAGCAGAGGCACAGGGACAGACAGGAGGAAGATGTGTGTGGAGGTGAGAAAAGTCATGGTTCTGGTATGGGATTGACCCGTCTATGGGAAAATTTTCAGAGAATAAGATCAGTCAAACAATAGCTAAGAATACTGGGGGACGCTGGGGAATGGGAAGAGTGTATTAAGTACCCGTCTTTGAATGTGGTTGTTTGAAGAGTGCAGGCAGGACCTTCGGCTAATGTAATTTTCCCGTAAAGTGCCAGAAGGCTGGAATTCCATTAAAACTCTGGAATCTTCCAGACCCAGGTGAATTCTGTTTTAGAATCCTACTGGAGTTCTTGCCCACATTAGCAATTCAGTTTTTCTTAAGTTTGGTTCTGGTAGTTGCCTCTGTTATGATAATATATAATTATAATTCTGATAATATCTCATATTGGACATCTTTGATGCCCCATCTCACACCTTCTTGAGTTACCTTCTTTTTTTTTTTTTAAATTAATAAACTTTATTTTTAGAGCAGTTTTAAGTTCATAGCAAAATCAAGCAGAAAGTACAGAGATATCCCATGGAAACCTGCCCCCTCAACTTTTCTCATTATAGATAGCTGTACCACAGTGCTACGTTAGTTACAATCGATAAACCTACGCTGACACCTTGTTATCATCCAGAGTCCGCAGTTTACGTTATTGTTCATTCTTGGTGTTGTACATTCTACCCGTTTGGACAAATGTATAATCGCATGTATCTACAACTGTAGAATAATGCAGAATATTTTTACCTCTCTAAAAATCCTCTGTGCTCGGCCTATTCATCCCTCCCTTCCGCATAACCCCTGACAAACACTGATCTTTTACTGTCTCCATAGTTTTGCCTTTTTCAGAATGTCATATATTTGGAATCGTATAATATACAGCTTTTTCAGATTGGCTTCTTTCACTTAGTAACATGCTTTTAGGGTTCCTTCATGTCTTTTCATGGCTTGATAGATCACTTCTTTCTAGCACTGTGTAATATTCCATTGTTTAGATGGACCACAGTTCATTTTTCCATTCACCTACTGAAGAACATATCGGTTGCTTCCAAGTTTTGGCAATTATGAATAAAGCTGCTGTAAACATTCATGTGCGAGTTTTTGTGTGGACATTAGTTTTCAACTCATTTGGGTAAATACTAAGGGATCTTGATTGCTGGATCGTATGGTAAGAGCATGTTTAGTTTTGGAAGAACCTACCAAAGTGTCTTCCAATGTGGCTGTTTGTATCATTTTGCGTTCTCACCAGCAATAAATGGGAGTATTTGTTGCTTCACATCCTTGCCAGTATTTGGTGTCAGTGTTTTGAATTCTGGCCATTCTAATAGGTGTGTAATGGAATCTCATTGCCGTTTTAATTTGCAATTCCCTTTATGATGTCGAGCTTCTTTTCATATGCTTACTTGCCACATATATATCTTCTTTGATGAGATGTCTGTTCAACCTTTTGCCCGTTTTTAATCAGGTTCTTTGTTTTCTTATTGTCGTACATTTTAGATAATATTCCTTTATTAAAGTTATCTTTCACACATCTTTCTCCCAGTCGCTGGCTTGTCTTCTCGTTCTTTTGACATTGTCTTTCACAGAGCAGAAGTTGTTCATTGTAATGAAGCCCAATGATTTGCTTAGCAGTTGCTGTGGCAACAGGTCGCATGCACATAATCACCTGGCCAGAGCCTGCCTTGGTTGCATGGTTTGGCTCTTATTTCCTGCCCTTGCGTTTCTCTATCTCTACCTTAGAGGACGCTGTAGGGTCCTGTTCCACTGTGCTGGCTCCTATGCCAATCTGGAAGAGCAAGGGAGTTAAATAACCTTTGGGGGCTCTCCTTTCCCAAGGGGGTCAAGAGCCAGTACATGACTATTTCTCTCTCCATTCCTAGGACACACTTCTGAAGCATAGTGTACACGCAACTCTTCAGACACCCATAGTAGATTGAGTCTGAGTGGTTCATAATTATTAAGCCCATGCAATAATGTACCCTTGGATTGACTTTTTTTTTTCATTCTCTGTTTATCCTCCCGTTCCCCCCGTCCTATCCTCTTCTTAGAATGAACTACCTGCTAGCAAGCCCTTGTCACAAGCTTTGTTTTCAGCGGGAACCCAAGATAAAACATGGTTTAATTTAGCTTTCTGTTATTAAGTACATTTTCTGGCCGTATTTTATGCCACTTTAATGAACATAGGTTATTTCCTCTTAACGATACACAGATAGCTGGAAGTGAGCCCTTCGTAACGAAGACCCATTTTCTTCAGTGAGTTATGCCTTCCAGCAAGTCGGACACATGTTGCAGCAGGATGGTCCAGTGGAAAGAGCGGTGGAATGTGAGTCGGGAGTGTCGGCTCCTTGATCCAGCCCTTCCTCCACCTTTTATATGATTAAACATACTTGTCGTAATAGCTATATTAAGATATAATTTATATATTATATCGTTCATCCATTTAAAGTGTACAATTCAATGCTTTTAAGTATATCGATAAGAGTCGTACAACCAGCATCGCAATCTAATTTTAGGACATCTTCGTCAGCCCCCAAATAAACCTCGTACCCATTAGCAGTCACTCCTCCTCCCCTCCCCCACGCCCCATGCTTCCTCTTCTCTCACAGCCGCAGGCAGCCACTCACCTACTCTCTGTTTTCCTAGATTTGCCTATTATGGACATTTTCTATAAATGGGATCACGTGATCTGAGGTCTTTTGTGACTGGCTTCTTTCACTTAGCAGGATGTTTTTGATGTTCATCTACATTGTGGTATTAATCGTGTGATTTTGTGTAACCACTAACCTCACGGGTCCTGCTTTCTGCTCTGCACATCTGAAGAGGTCTCCACAGTCCTTAGCAGCCCTAGGAGTCCCCAGGGAAGCAGTACATGTGGCAGAGAAACCCAGAGGAAGGGTGGCTCCAGTGTTTATTTTAAGATCTCAGCTTTGAGCTAAAAGAAGCTGGAAGAGGAGTAGCATTTTTTATTGCTGAACTCCTATTTGACAGTTGGTGCCCATCTGTGTACAGGAACCAATTACCTACGAAGAATAATTGAAATCATTAATAGCCACAAACAAATGTGTCTATTCTGCAAGTAATTTGCAGTAACATTTAGTAATTGATAGTAATTTTTAGTAATTAAACACTAAGTAATTCATTTACCAAGCCACGCAGCCATTTTATGGGGTTCTTCCGTGTTCCCAGAGCAAATCTTAATTACTTAACCCAAACACCAGGAATAGTTCTGTCATTTCCAAAATGACAGAATAGAGAGAGAGTGTGCTATTCTCGGTAAACTCCAGCAGAGAAAAAGCCAAAATGAGGAATTATTTTCCTGGGCAGCAGTAAGTAAAAGTCTGGAGCTACCTTTTGGGCCAATGATGAGGTTTGCTGAGTAATATCCTTTCATGTTTTTTTTTTTTTTTTCTATACTGCACAGAAAGTCAAAGTGAAATCTGGGTTACAACAATTTATTTCTGTCTCCTCTTCTTCTAAATATTTTGGCTCAGCCTTTTTCAAGTTTGTCCAGGCTATTACAAACCCATGCACAAACTGGCTTCAGAGGCAAGCACAGGGACTCACTTTCACCCTTAAGATACCGTCTGAAATTTTGAGCTCGATCTTGACTGTCATCTGCAACGTGGTTCCAGTTATCCATTCCTCATGATTTATTGTCTGTACAGGACAGCGTTGGTTGCTTACTCAGCATCCAGTCTTCTTTCCGCCTTTCAAGCAGCACTCCAATTTTATCCAAGTGTCCACCTCTTCTCCATGTAGCCTGTATAATTGGAAGAAGCTGGGTGCTGCAGTGGATCCCGATTAGTCTTAGCCAGTCATGGTAATGACACTGCCTCCTCTTGCTAGAGACTGGTTCAGGAGGCCAGGTTGCTATTGGTCCAGGAGTGATCATGTGACCCTTGTTTGCCCAATCAGAGTGAAGAAAAGGGCTTTCATTCCAGTAGAGGAGAAAGTTCCACCCCCTGCCAGTCTCTCTATCTTGCTGGATGTGAACAAGGGAGCATATTGGCCCAGAAGCTGCTGGCAGCCATCTTGACACCGCGTGGGAAACTAGCCTGAGAACGAATTCTACATATAGATGGCCAGAGCCAAGACAATTTGCAGAGAAACTGAACCCCAGTCCTACTGCACCTGGAGTCCTATTTCTGGGCTTCCAATTATGTGAGATAACACATTTTTCTTAGGCCTAGTCCAGTTAGAACTTGGTTTTCTTTCACTTGAAGCCTCAAACGTCCTAATTCATTTGCCAACAGTCTCTATCTTTAATTGTTCCATTCCTGAAACTAGTCTCGACACCTCACTTCCACATTATTGTCATAGCTCAGACTGTCCTATGTCACTCCTTTATCTGGAGGAAATTCTGCAAAAGCAAAATCGAGAATGTTCATGCTCAGCTCCAGGCCCACCTCCTTTGTGAAGTCTTAAATGACCACGCAAGGCCTTTGTAAAACTCTATAGCATGTTGGTGTTTCTCGCTTAGGGATACACACGCACATCTTCTCAGTTAGTTTCTGGACAAGGAACAACGTGTCGGCATGTCACTAACCTGACGATCTGAAGCGGGGGGAGTGAGCTAGATGTCTATGGAAACTATATCAAGAGGTCATATGAGGGGAAAAGGAGAGAGAAGTTTGGTAAACGCTGCGGCATTCAGGGAAGGGGAGAACATTTCAATGGGGCACGGTTGGCCGAGAAGATATGGAAGCTGAAATGAAACCAAAGTGGGATCTGTAAAGATGTACGGACTTTTCATAAAGGCTATGTGTGAATTTATTCTTTTATCCATTCTGTTCTCTTTTCCTTTACTTTATTGAGATATCATTGACATATAATATTGTATAACTTTAAGGTATACAAGGTAATTATCATTATAATAGGATAATTATCATTTTTAAGGAGAGGCTATTTCAGATCTACTCTTAGCATATTTCAAGTATACGATACAATATTATCTATAGTCACCATGCTATACAATAGACTCCAGAACTTATTCATCTTCTGAATGGAAGTTTGTATTCCTGGACTGACATCTCCCCGTTTTCCCCAGCCTGGCCCAGCCCCTCGTAACCACCATTCCACTCTCTGTGTCTATGAGTTCGGCTTTTTTAAATTCCACGTATAAGTGGAATCATACAGTATTTGTCTGATTTATTTCAGTTAGCGTAATGTCCTCAAGGTCTTTCCATGTCACCCATGTTCTCATAAATGGCAAGATCTTGTGCTTTTGCATGGCTGAATAATTATACGTATATTTATGGGTGAATGGATAATGTATGTATATTTGACAGACACGGGTTTTTTCCATACTTCGACTATCATGAATAATGCTGCCTGTTATTATTTATTGAGCGCCTACTGTATGCCAAGCGTGGTGCCAAGTTTCTTTTCTTTTTTCCTCTCATATATCTCATCTTATTTAACATCCATGGAATGTGCTCAGAAATGTATGTGACTTTTCTCCCCAGGGTTGAAGGTGGGCTTCACACCCAGCTCTTCTCACCGCAGGTTCCAAGCAGTTTCCCCATCTCACAGCTACCGTTCAGCCCTCACCGCAGCTGTTCTCATTTACTGTAAAGCAGGGGTCATCCATGTTTTCAGTGAAGGGTCAGGTAGGGAATATTTTAGGCTTCATGGGCCACACAGTCTCTGATGCGACCATTTTTTCCTCTCTGCTGTCATAGCACAGCGGCACTAGAGATAATGAGTCGATAGTATGTGTTTCAACAAAACTTTATTTGCGGCACTGAAATTTGAATGGCACATGAATTTCACATGTCATGAAATATTATTTATTCTTTTTATTCTATACCCTCCCTCTATCACAATATGTGAACAAGGCTGCTGGCTGGATTTGGACTGTGGGCTGTGGTTGACTGGCTCCTCTTTTTCCCTCCACGATTTGAGAGCTTGTGTGTCTATTGGGAGGCAGGACAGGGATGCTGAGGGACAGGTTACTTCTCGCAAGACCCCGCTCCTTTATCCCCCCTCCTCATCACCTCCTAGAGCTCGCAGTGACAATATCCACCTCCCCGGCAGCCCTGGCCTTGACCTTCCAGTAGTTCTGCTTCGTTGCCTGTTTTATCGGCACAAGCGGTCTTTTAATTTAGCGATATGCAAAGGTCTCGGATGAAAAGGCTTTACCTGCCCTTGTCTCATGCCTGGCATAATGAGCTACTATTTATCCCCACCTTCTATTTTCTCCTTTAAGGAGCAATGCCAGTCCTGAATCACTTTAAAGGAGCAAGCAGCCCCTTGGTATCAATTAAAAGAGAAACACTTTCCAAAGCAGAAACTGAAACAAGCTGTGAAAAGGTACAAAGAAAAATCTAGAGGGTCTGGCGCTGCTAACAGAGCAGATTGCTTTGCAAAGATTGTCTCTCACTCTTTGGAGGGGGGTGGGGTGGAAAAAAGGGAAAACAGGGCCAGCACACTAAGTAATATGTTATTCCTGGTGAGAGAGGCTGCAGTCTGCAAACCTCCAGCCAGAGACCAGAGACGGGGGAGCAGTCCAGTGAGCAGGCTCTCTGTGTGCTGAAATATTTCAGCCAGGTCTCTTGCTCACGGATGAGAAAGCCGCGTGCAGCCCCAGTGAGCTGCCTCTGGAGGAGATGATTTAAGACGAGTGTTTTAGCTCCATGTGAAGTTACATCTCTCTCATTTTCCTCTCCTGAAGTGAACAATCAAACAAGCCTTTTCTTCAGGCAGGGGGTGATGTGAGGTAGTGGGTGGCTTCATTAATCTCTGCGTTCTCCAGGAAAGCCAATTTGGTCGTGGTGCAGTATCAAGCACTCTGAGAGTATCGCTGCTCGTTAGCTTTGGCTGCGAGCCCTCCAGAAACTCCCCACTGGCAGCCTGGTCCACGTGCCAGGCTGGATGGAGGAGGAGGGGCTGGGATGGGGAAGGGTGTGTTCTTGGTCTATTCAAAGGACACAAGCAGCACAGCCTTGGGTGGATCAGGCAGACACCTGCTAACAGAGTCAGCCAGCCAACACCGGGACTCTGGCAAAGTTATTTTGGAGTCCTCCAGCTGCCCCTTTGAAATCTAGTTAGCTCTTGGCATTGTCTTCTGAATTTTTTTAAATTCAGAAGAGAGCAGTCTCTTACCTATTAGTGTCAATGGCTTTAGGACCAGGAAGTCCATATTTCTCTCTTCCTCCTGGAGATAATTTTTCTATCGGAAAATATTTAATAAAGGTGCTGTAAAGGTTGGAAATGCTTTTGCCTGTCACCTAAAGTCTTTTTACAGAATCGACAGCCTTATCTAGGGATCAGGCTGGTTCTAAGGCTTTCACATTGTGGATGAAAAGTGGCCTTCCCACAGAGTCTGCACGTGGATGCTGGGCCAGTCATTCTTCCTCATCCGAAGGATGTGGCAGAGAAAGAGATGCCACCCGGAGCCCTGGTCTTCAGCGGTTCCCCCTCCCCTCGACACCAGGAAGAAACATTCGTCTTCAGTTTCTAGGGTGCTTTTCAGTTTGCAAAAGGCTTTCTTATATGTTATCTTTTGTTGACTCTCTGCGACCCAGCAACCTTGACAGGTTGGAAGAACTGGGATGACAATAACTTTTATTTGTTGCATATTATTTAATTTATTGTTATTATCAGGGATGAAACTTCATCTTTGCAGAAAAACGGGCCGGTAAAACTCGGTAAACAATAATAATGGTTGCTACGTGCTTGGTCCTGTTCTGGATACTCTGGTTTCGGTGCCCTCGCCATCCTCCAACCGGTAGGAGGCAGCAGAGTGGAGATTGGAGTCTGCATCTGACTCTAGCACCAGAGGAGGTGACATTAAAATTGTCCCCAGATGCCACACACGGACATAGGGTACCACAAAGATCAGTCTGTGTAGGGACACATACCTCAGAGGTGGAGAAGAGAGAGCCACAGCTCAGAATTCTTCCTATCGAACCAAATTCATGACAGAGCTCATCACTCTTTTCTTCAGAAAACCCAATGTCAACAGAAATTTAGTGTGGACCCATTCCTTTGACGGGAGGTGGTGGCAGCCGAGTGGTAGCTGCATATTGATCTTGTCACTGGTAATTAATGACAACTACAAATTAATAACCACACGCACAAATTGATTTTCAGAGTTGTAATAATTAGATTTAATGCCTGCCACACCATGTATTTATGTGTTTAATTATCAGCTCCATTATGAATTTTAATGAACTTTCAATGGTTCAAGATATTCACATCCCATTAGGTACATGTCTTCTTTCCCATTTATGGATGGATTCTATCCTCTAGGGTCCTTGAGTTGACTCTCACAGGTAAAGAACACTACGCTGTCTAGATTCTATCCCTATTTCTCCTTTTGTTCTCCCACGGACAGGTAAGGTGCTTTGACAAAGAGATGAATTCTTTGCCTAGAGGGTCAGAGAGCAGGAGGCAGAGAAAGAAGCATTATCAGCAGCCCAAATCTCCACCTTCCTGTTACAATAACTTTCTTTGTGGCCTCAGGGAAGTCACTTCGCCTCTCTGGGCCTCAGTTTTCTGTAAAGAGAAGGGAAGGGAGGGAATAGGGAAGCGAGTTTGTAATGCCTGAAATGGAGTCCTCTGACTCAGATTCCCGCGGACCCGGATGAGAATTGTTTCTAGAAGCAAGAGAGATGAGGGGTGTGGGCAACATTGTCTCAGCCTTGCCCTGCTTTGGACCCGGACTCTGCCCTGGCAGGTACTCCGCTGCCAGGGCAGTGTATGCATCTGCACGTTGTTACCGGCTACAGAACTAGGGCCCAGCGGGGGTGACGCCGCAGCATTCACTTGCAATTTGGAGCCTGGGCCACGGGGAAATTGCAGACAATTTGGATGAAAATGGCTGGGAAATTGCAGTGTTTTAGGCCTCTCCCACCAGCCCCTTCATTTCTGTTTTTTTACTTTCTTTTTTATTCCTTTCCCTTCACCCCACCACTGCAAATTACTTCAGAAGCGGAGTAACAAAAGGCTAGTCTGGCTAGATTTTTTTTTTCCAGTCTAGGATGTATTTTGTAAACAAACATGTAAATGGATACAGAATTTAACCACCCTTGGATAAAGTGGCTAAGAGACTAGAGAGGGAAAAGGCTCTGTGTGAAAACCTGGATGGACTAAAAAGCCGAGGGGAGGTTTGCCCGGTTAATTGAATTTCTGATCTGATATGCATTAATCAGGATGCTTTCTTTGTTGCAAATTTTTCCAGAATAAGTCCATTCACCTATTTAGTATTTTATTCATTGTTTAAAAAATTTCAGACTCTGTCTCATTCAGAAATAATTTGAGGGGCCTACCTTATTAGTCAATTAATGATATCTTTTTATTGATAATTGAGATTTATGGCCATGGTGCCGAAAATATGTATCATTGTTCAGTACAATAAATGGAAATGTATAAACTGCGGGAGATAAATTGCAGACTGTCAGGGTGACAATAGGCGTCACATGTTCTAGTCAGCTTGCCCACTTAATATCTGTCTGTCTTCTATACATCCAGTGGATTTCTAGCCGTTGCATAAGTACCTCCACCTGCGGCAGTCCATTTTGTTTGTAGACAGATCTAGTTATCATAAGTTTCCTCCCATTATAGTGAGCCAAAATTTGTTTTTCTATATTCAATCAATCATTGTTTATAATTCTATCCCTTGGGCCACAGAACAAGCGGCTTTTCACTTCCACATGTCATCATTTCATGTATTTGAAGAACGTTTTCTTCTTTTCTCCGGGGAGACGGTTGGTTCCTACAGAGCTGGTGTCATGGGGTCTCTAAGAGCTCGTTGGGACCAGCCTGTCTGTGTCGGTTCCCTGACTTATTAACTATGTGGACCTTGAGAGAACTCCGACTTGCTTTGCCTCAACTTCCCCATATAAGAGATGCAGATGGTAGCAGTAGAATCCCCTACAATGATTGCACTGATGACCAAGCAGGACAATAGAAATAAAGTTCTTAGTGTAGTAACTGACTTGTTGTGAGCATTGCGGAAGTGTGTTCTCTTATCGCGATACTGCTTAAGACCTCTTTGCCCTGTGGTCTCTCATTTCCAAACAGACTCCAGTTTATTTCCATTATTCTAAAAGTGTAACATTCATTCATCAGCTCTTTAATGAGTATCTACTATAGACTAGACACCGAGTATACAGGTGAAATAAGTCATGCTGTCATGGAGTTTATAGTCTCCTAGGAGAGACATATAAACAAACAGTTCTTTAGTACGGTTATTATATGTGCAACCAAATAGAATTATAAAATGCCATAGGAGCAAAATGCAGACATTTAGTTGAGGGTAGAGAAGTGAGGCATTTAAGCTGGGGCTTGAAGAGCAGGTAGGAATGAACCAGCTGAAGACAGAATGGAGCGAGAGAATTAGAACCAGAAAAGTTTTCCTGAGGCTGGAAGTTGGAATGTTCAAGGAAATGAAAAAGCCATGCTTCTGGAACATAATGACTTGGCAGAGGGGTGTGGAATGAGATTACAGCTAGAGACAAGGGGTCTTAGATCATGTAGGGGTTTCTAGATCACAGTAAGGGTAAGTTTTTGAAAAAAAGAGCAATGATTTTATACACACACACACACACACACACACACACACACACACACTGATTGTTCTGGAGGGATAAGGTACAGAGGCCAAGTAAGGGGCTATTACATAAGTCCAGGTGAAGAATCATCTTGAAGATGGACTAGAATTGTGGCAGTGAAGATAAAAGTCGGTAGTTTTAAGAGAAGTTTAAAACAACTGGACTTGGTCATGGGTTAGATGCGAAGCATGAGGGTAACATCTGAAGGCTGTCTCCTGAGTTTTTATCCCCACTAACTGGGAGGACTGGAAAGAAAGTGTTGTTTTCTTACGACGGGATCCACCAGAGCAGGATACTGAGTCTGAGGTGCTGTGCTCTACTGCATTCCGGCAGAGCACACCACCTTAGCCTGGGACATAGTTTTGGTCATATTCTCAGGCTCTGGAGCTTGGAGATACAAGGCTGGTGTAGAGATGGTCATTGGGGCCGTAGGGGTATGGGTGCAGAAAGAGGAGGAAATGGGGCATGAGAGGCCCCAAGTCAAGGTTGATAGGAAAATCAGGAGGCTGGCACGGGGCTGAGAAGAAAGTGACGGAAAGGTAGGAAGAATGTCATAGGGTTTTCTGTAGCCAGATAAGCTAGAGATAAGAATGCTTGGAAGAGGAAGGAGGGAGCGGTCGACTTGGTTGTTTAAACGGCTAAGAGGTCAAGTGATAGGAAACCTGACAAGCGTCTAGTGGATTTAATGGTCTGGAGGAGACTTTAGTGGGAGTCATTTCGCTGGTGAGATGGAGGCAGAAGTTAACCTTGCAGTGGACGGAGGCATGACTGGCAAGCAGGGCAGTGAAGACATAAAGTATAAACAACTTTTTTTTTTTTTTTTTAATGGCGGTGTTCGTCTGTGAGAAGAAAGAGAACTATAGATCTAGCTAGAGGATGATGTGAGATCAAGAGATTTTAAAAATTATTATTACCGTTATTAATGACAGAGATTAAAGCACGCTCAAATGCTGTTAGGATCGATCTGAGAGAGTGGAGAGGTTAAAGATCCAGGGGAGAGAGGCAGGGGAATCGATGACTCCTTAAGAAGAGGGTGGGCTGGGTCCTGAATGCGCCTGGAAAAATAGGTCTCTCCCACGAGGAAAGGGACCCTCTCCCTGGGGACCTGACCAGATACAGATGGGCCTCCATTTTGGGCTGGGAAGTTGAGGAAGACCCCACCGGATGGCTTGGGTGCTCCCAGTGAAGTAGGAATCTAGATCTCTGCCAAACGTGAGGCAGGTGACTGGTAGAGGGTATCACAGTGCAGAGTGGGGCTGTCCTCCCCGCCCCCGCTAGATGTCACAGTATATCTTGTCTCCTAATATTTGATCGGTCGTGGAGGGCAGCATTTCACTGTCTCATCATGTTGAACTCAGTGTCCTGACTACCCTCAATTTATCCCCGGTCCTTTCAGGCCAAACTTCATCATCCTGAACATATACGATTGGAATTTCTGATTCAAGTGTATGCATGTTTATGTATATGCGGGTGTGTGTTTTCATCGAGCCAAATCTTCTCCTGAAGGCAGTGCTTTGCTTTATTTAGAAAGAAAGAAAAGGACAATAGAACAACATGCTGGCCTGGGACAGATCCCAGTGCCACCATTTATGTGCCCGCTTTTACTCCTCGAAGGACCCTGGTTTGTGTTCTAAATAATATGGTCCCCGGCATTTCAGAGTTATTGCCAGAGGGTAGCAGATATCACCTCTGCTCCCCGAGTGCTCAGATTCATTGCGTCTCAGAGAACCACACTCTGAAGATATCCCAAAGCCTGGGCTTTCGCCCTCCACTCCCAGAGGCTGAGCCCGTGGTCCGACCAGACCAGACCAGACTGGAAAGCAGCTCGATCTCTACTCTCCCAGATCCTAACTTTGATTACCTGCCCTACCAATGCACACAGGCATGCATACCCTTAGGGACTGAAAATTGAAAATGCTCGAGTTTGCTACAAATGATTAATGGTGGTGGAGGGGCAGGAGGGGCACAGGTCATTCTCACTCCCCACCGCCGCCCACCCCCCGAGTTAGTTCTCAGTCCGGCAGCGGTGGCCCCAGCGACTGATTGGATAGTGTTTCCTGATAATTCATGTGTTCTCGGTACCCTTGCTTTATTGATCTCTCTCTCTCTCTCTTTTTTTCGGACACCACACATCTGAGAGCACCTTGGTACAGTAAAACAGCCACAAGCACAGGCCATCGATCTGTAAAAGCCTCTCGAAACAGAGGTTTTTTTTTCTGGCCAAGCTCAAGAAGCCTCAGCAGAGAGAGCTATATCCTCCAGCCTGGGACACGCCAGGGCTGTTTCCCAAGGGAGGAGTGGCTGTTCTTCTTGACCCTTCGTTTCAGGGCGCCAGAAGGGGATGCTCCTGGCAGGGGCCTTGTGAGTGGGTGGGGTGGGAGGGTTGTGTTAGGGGCTGGAGCTGATTGAAATGCGAAGATGTGTGTGTGTGTGTTTTTTTTTTTTCCTAATGCCGTCCTCCTGGATCAAAAGAAAAAAATCAAAATGCATAAAAAACAAGAGACAAGGCATGAATGAGTTAAGCCTGAAAAGAAGCTGTGAGCCCTGAGCCCTGCCTTTGGGCACCCATGAAAAGGCTGAAGGAGGCAGCGGTTGCTGGCAGCCCTGGAGAACAGAATAATTACTCAGCCGTGGGACCACATCAAAGTGAGGCTCTGGGTGGATCAGAGTTGAGCAACCATCGGTTATCAGAAATAGCTCCAGGCCACATTTTAGCTCCCCAAAGCAGCAGCCAGGGGTTGGGAGGCTCCTTCTAGGCAGAACTGGGCTTCCGAGCCAGCTTTTCCTCCACGTGGCTGAAGCTTATTCTGTTAATGTGATCGTGAACTTCTTCACAGCAGGGCTGCGATCTCAGGCTTTTTGGGTTTTGTTGTTATAGTGGCACTGGGACCCGGTGCCAAGGGAGATAAGGGAGGGTCTCTCCGATGGCCTTTCCCGGGCCAGGCAGTTTCCTCACCCTCCGAGGTCTTCCAAAGTGCAGAAAGGTGCTCCCTAGGAACCCAAGGCCTCGGGCACCGGAAGCCACTAGCAGTAAAGCACAGAAAAGAACGGGCCGCTCTCCGTGGCAGGGGGAAGGGCATGCAGCCATCTCACCGGACCGCTCTGCTGCCACCCAGCCGCCTCCTACAGGAACACAAGAGGAGTAGAACTGATACAGGAAAAACGTCAAAGCGACGGAGCAGAAGTCACCCAAATCTGTAATAAGTTCCATTCTGGGACCAATTTCAGGAAACTGTGATTAGGAGCCAGGGACAGCTGTGCAGTGCCTCACTCTTGTAGGCATTTCCCAGGTTGGCTGTGGGGTGGCAGGCACGGGCGGCGTCCAGTCCAGCTCCTGCACTTTCTTGCTGGGCAAACTTAGAAGAATCACTTGGCTTCTCTGATCCTCTGGGCAAACTGAGAATTATAATCTTCGTCCTCCTGACCTCATAGGAATGCTAAAACAGGTCTAAGAGCTGGACAGGTGAGGGTGCTATAAATCAGATGAGAGGACCGGCCCCTTGAATGCTAGTGCTGGAGGCATCTCTCGTCAGACCTTTTCTGGCCTCTTGTGATCAAGTTCCACAGCTGGAGGCAGAACCGGGCTTCTGAGCCAGCTTTTCCTCCACGTGGCTGAAGTTTATCCTGTTAATGTGGTCATGAACTTCTTCGCAGCAGGGCTGCGATCACGGGCTTTTTGGTTTTTGTT
>NW_011888907.1:2063510-2071355 GCF_000151845.1 Pteropus vampyrus | reverse complement strand
AGCCTCATCCTGGGCCCTCTGCCTGACCCCTTCTCTCATCTCCCAGTGGGGTCCAACACTCAGGTTCAATATGGACTAAGAGGCACAAGAGAGCCCTTCGAAGGGAGAATCAACTGCTTAGCAAATTAGCCAGAGTCCTGGAAGCCTGGCTAACATACAAGGAATGGAGGCTAATTAATGAACAGCCAGCGCAGCCCCACTGCCGATTTGCATAAATATGCATTGTCAAACTGTTAGGTAAACAAAAGCAGGATAGATGGTGGGGAGCGGGTCATTACGCCTGCACTCCGAGTGAGCCTTTGCAAGAGGGATTATAGCCTCCACGATTTTTCCTTTTTAAAGACCTTTCTCTCCCTCCTCCACCCTCCCCCGCGCATTCTCTAGTTAGAATTCAGCTCCCTTTCCATCGTCAGCTGCCAAACCCAACACAATGCAGACCAAGGAAGGGCAGGCCTTCGGTGAGCAAGAAGTGTCCTCTCTGCCACAAACACTGCCTCCCCCGGGTCTGGTTTAAAGAGAGAGGGAGAGAGACTGAGTGGGGGAGACTAATGTGAGTTTGTCCCTTGCGCTGCCCCCCCCCCCCCCATCTCAAATGAAGATATTAGAAGCACAGGGTCTATCTATAAAACTCTCCTGATGGATGGCTTTAATCCTTTCTAATTACAGCTAATTGGAGCTGTCAATAGTTTAAAACCCTGAAACTGACACGGAGAGTTGAGGCTATTCAAGCCTACCCAACTGTACTGAGGATAATGAGATGCGCTGAAGTTAATAAATGCCGCGGGATGGGGGAGTTCTCACTTCCCTGCTCTTGAAGGAGCCTGGGAAGATGGCCTGGAGCCACCGCCAGCCTTCTTCTGGGGAGGAGGTGAGACCTGGCAGCCTGGATGCTGCATGCTCGCCGCTTGCCTCTCAGTTCCTGACACTCAGCTGTAGCAGCACCTCTGGTATCTCTCAGTTCATTTCAGCAAATATGCATCGAGGGTCCCTGTGCGCAGGGCCCCGAGGAGGCTCAGGGCAGCAGAGAGGCCAGGCTGTGGCCCTGGAGGCGGTCCCTGTCTCCTTGGGGACACCAACAAAACCAAAGAGCCATTTGAATCTCTGAGTAGCTCACAGTCAGGGGCTCCGTTTTGCAGTCCCCAGGGCTCTCTCAGCTGAGTTACTGGTGAGAGGCTACACCTGAAACCTCTCTAGCTGCTGGTGGGTCCTTCCCTTCAGGGGCCGACTGTTTTCTGGTTTGTTCTGTCTCTTCATAGCAACATGACATTGCATAAGTCTGCGCCCACATACTTACCTGGGCTAATTCGTCTGACACCTGAAAACGAGAACAATTCTACGCTCCTCACTGAGTCCCAGTGGGGAAGGATGAGAAGAGAAGCCTCGGCAGGGCTTCTGGAAAAGACAGTTTGGGTTCTTGGAAACGGTGGGCGGTTGGCAGATTCAGGGCTGCCCGGGTACTGTGTGGAGCTGTCCTCCGGGGTCCTCAAGCCTCTGAATAGCTACTGGCCCATCAGGTGCATGGGCTCAGGTCTCCACTCTGCTGAGGGAGTGGGACTTCAGCTCTATGAGTGTTCACTCTACTAGGCAACTCGTATCTATTGTTACCTCCCTTCCTCATGAAACCGTGTGAGGTCGGCACCGATATACCCACTTTACAGACAAGAATGCGGGGAGTCAAAGAGGCCACGTGATTCGCCCGCGATGCTGTCGCCAGTGTGCCAGTCAGATTCACGTTCAGTGTGGTCTGAGTCCGGAGGCTGTCAGCTTACTTGGCTTAACGTCAGACCCCCTACCCTGACAGTAATAGTAACCCTGACAGTAGTATTAATGCTGATCCCAGCTTTCACTGCTTGAGGCCTTACTGCCCTCCACTTTGACTTCATGGGGAGAAGTTTGCTCAGCAGGGTTCCTGCAGGGCGGGCCTGGGCCGGCATGGAGCTCAGCTCAGGGCCTGGAAGCCACGACCACGTGGTTCAAGCAGCCAGGAAGAAGATCAGCAGACACGAGGCCACGGAATCTTGCCCCCGCACCCTGCGTGTGGACCCACCTGGTCAGTGGTCAGACCATCCTGGTGAAGTTCAGGCTGGCAGAGGATCTGGCTGGAAGGGTTAAAGGTAGATGACACCCTAAGAAAATGGGGGTGGATGATGGGTGTTTCTCTGGCTCTTAGATGCCACAATGTCCAGCTCTTGTGCAGCACCTAGGAGTCCAAGTGTGTCCTCTTCCCCAGGAAGCTCTCTGTGCTGGAGGGGGAACAGCTCTACGGAAGACTAGCGTTGGCCCCCAGCTGGTAGGAGGTTATACCCCCCACCGAAATGTATACAAGGAGGAAAGAGAAGACAGAGCGGACGCCAAGGAATTTCCCAGTCTCCATAAGGGCCGTATGGATGCCTGGCTCATGGCCATTCATCTGTGCAAAAAGACCCAGGAAACCACAGAAAAAGATCTGGAAAAGAAGTAATAGAAAGAGTTTGAGAACTTCTAATAAATACAGAGTAAAGGTCTTAACACGCACGAACACGCGAAGCTAGTATCTCCCTCTTAGCGTTGGAGAAACTGAGTCCTGAAGAAGAAAGAAATTATAGCACAGTCTCGCTGAGGACTGACAGTGGGGATGGGGCAGGCACAGTTAAGATATCGGACACTAGGAAAAACATAGAGAAGGAATACGGAGCCCCTGTAGGCCTTCAAAAATGCAGGACTGACCAGGAACATGGCACTGAAAATAGGGGATTTGGGAGAAGCAGTCGACTCACACACAGAGTTCTATCCTTTCAGGGGGTGCAAAACGGAAAGGACAAAAATGATCAGGTGTCAGCTGGAGGGCCTGCTGGGCAGAGTGGCCCAGGCTCTAGTGGTCTGATTCCTTCCCCGCACCAGCTCTCGACAGAGTTGCGTTGCCTCTCGGAGCCTTAGTTATCATCTGTGACGGGGTACGTGGAAGGTCCGCCTGTTTCATTAACATCGGTCCCCTTTGGAAAACTGGCGGTGAGCATCTCTAACCCGTATGAATGGGCTTGGTACGTCTGTATGAGAAGAACCCCGGAGAAACAATCCTGAAGTCAGGTGGAGACCTGAGCTCAGGCCCAGAGGTGTACCCCTGGAGGTGTCTAGCTTCTGTGGCTGCAGGCAGTCTGAGGGGATCTCACAAGCCAAGGCCAGAGGCAGTGCCCAGAGCAGGGGACCTTAGGGCTGGCCTTTGGCTTTCCCTGCTACCCCCCAAATCAGAGCCAAAGGTCTTAGCCTGACCCACTTGGGAGCTGCTTGGGATTTGTCCAGCTCCCAGGAGCAACAGGGATGTCCCAGAAGCTGGCCCCCAAGAGCGGAGCTCCTTCTGTTTGGACAAAGGTGATGCAGCCATCACGATCTGTCACTCAGAAGCAGATCTCAGAGACCAAATTGGGGTCCCAAGGAGAAGCTCAGGTCTGTTACATCAAGCTTCCTACAAAGACAGTGAAGCTGAGTGCCAGCCGCCTGGAGCGCGATGTCCTGTCACGAGCGTGGGCCAGCATGCTTCGTGTGTGGTTGCTGGGTCGGAGGGGTGTGCAGGGTTAAGGCAGCAAGGCTAAGCCCCTCAATGAGGCAGCTGCAAATAAAGAGTCATCTGAAACAAAAACAGCAGTGCGTGTGAGCCTGTTAAATAGTCTAATTCCAGAGTTCCCACGGAGCTGCAAATCCATCATACCTTTTCGGTGGCAAAGAAGAAGGCTGATATCTGGGCAGTGTTTCTCCAGCCACTCATACCTGCCTGCCCCTCCCTTCGCCATCCTGCCATCCTGCTGTGTTCACAGTCAGAGCTCCTGGCCCAGTTCTGATCACATGCTCTCCGGAATTTCTCACCTTTCTTTCTTTCTTCTTCTTTTTTTTTTTTTACATTCCAGGAAGGTCCCAATTTCCCAACCAGATGCTGAGGTCCCTGAGGGTAGATTTCATGACTGGTAATAATGCAGTACTCGGCTCTATAGCAGTTCACATTTTTCAAAGCTTTTTTTCCCACCTATTTAATTCACTTTCCACGAATTCACCCGTGGCCAGGTGAGGGTGACCATACCCGTACAACAGGTATGGACACGGGAACATGGAGAAGGGGAGAGGCTTGACTAGGCTCACCTGCCACTTGGAACTGGACAACAAGAGCCCATGCTACTGGCCAAGCTTCTTCTACAGACTGCCTCCCATCAGGCCCTATAAACTGGAAGAGCTCAAGAAACACTTGATAATTTAACTTTTTAAATAGATCTCTATTTTTTTTTTTTAACTTTCTAAACCCCAGTGTAGCCAATTAAAAATGACTGCAAAATTTTGACCTTTTTCTCATTAAGAGATAGGGTCCAATTCCCAGCACCTTAAATATGGGCTGGACTTGGTGGTTTGCCGTAACCAATAGAATGTGCTGGGCTTGACACAGCGAAGGCCATGAGCTGCTGCCTTGTTGGCTAGGAAACTTACTCTTGAAGCCCTGAGCCACCATGTATGAAATCTGATTACCTCGAGGTTACCATGCCAGAGAGGTCAAGGTAGGCATTCCATTCAGGTGGGCAGTTCCGGCTGAGCGCATCCCTGCCAAGGTGCAGACTGTGGGGGAAGCCCTGTTGGGCCCCCCAGATCAGTCCATCCACCAGCCGAATGCCAGTAAGTGGCCTTCATCTGCGGCACGTGGGACAGAAGGATCGCTCAAATGAACCCTACCTCAACTCCCGACCTGTCAAGTTTTGGGTAGTTTGTTACATAGAAATAGATAACTGGAACACCCAGAACATTCTCCAGTATTCCCTTGAATCCACCAAGAAAGTAGATCAAGCCCACTTCAATTATTTAAATCCTTTAGGATCATTTTAGCTTTTCTTACTTCTTGTTAGTACTGGATGAAATTATGTGGATATTCTGAATTTTCCTGGAAAAGTAGGTTCCGCTTAAACAACATGCTCAAAAATGTAGATTGTGTGATTGGCTTTGGGAGTATTAACATAAAATCATACGTTTTGAGCACCTCCTTGTTCTCAACTATGTGCTTTGTCCTACGTAGCATTCAAAGTCCAACTTAGATGCTTTCTTTGCCATGAAGTCTTTTGCTCCCACTCTGAAGATTATTTCTCTTTTTCTGTGCTCCCAGTGCAGTGTATCTGTATTTTATGATGCTCATTACTTTCTACCTTTTCTATGGCTCTTAAACACGTCTTTCTTATGCTACTTGAGGTCCTTAAGTGAATTGGCTTGGCTTATTAATCTTATTTGCCTATAGACCCTTGCTTATTACTCGTTGCAGAAGAGATACTGCCATGTGCCCAGGTGCCTTTTCTTCCTGGCACCCAGGAAGACTATATGTTATGCGGTTGGGTTAGAACCACATGACTGGATTCTTGCCAATGGGATATGAGCAGGGTGACATGCCACTTTCAGGTCAGCATCTAGAATCCTCCACCATCTTTATTCCTGCCACAGTGACCATGGAGAACGCGTGTCCCAGATGGCATTACTACGTGATGGAGAAGGGTCGCCTGATTCACATCGAACTTGGTATGAGTGAGAAACAAGTCTTTATTATGTTAAGACTCTGAGAGATTGGGGCAAATTTGTCACTATGACATAGCCTATTCTATCCTGACTAATAAAATAGTACAATAACAGTTATAACAATATCTCATATCTGCTGATGACGATGATGAGTCAGGTGTTAAGTGTTTTATATACTCAGTATCTTAAAATGTTTCCAACAACTCTCAACAGTAGGTAGTATTCATGAAATTCTCATTTTATAGTTGAAGAAGTATAAACTCAGGAAGATTAAAACAATCGTTGAATATAATTGTTAAGTGGCAGAGCCGGGGTTCGAACCCACGTCTGTCTGACTCTATAGCAATTACTTTATCTTCTGTGCCGACTCGGTTCCTGTGTCTGATATCCCAGGTGGCTTTGCACCAGGCATTGTTCAGAGCAGGAGCCGTAGACGAGCGCTTTTGTCTTTTGTTGGATTCAAATTGAAGTAAATCATAGGAAGCATCAATTCTGTGTTCAAGGAACTAACATAAAGTCATTTTGTTTAAATGCTCCATTTCCGTCATTTCTGGGTTACCTTTTGAATACTGAAATCCTTCTCTTCAGATGTTTCCAAGGCTCAAAACCAAAAAGGTCACCTCTCCCACTACTGGTCGTACTCAGTCGAAGCCCTCAGATGGCAGAAGCAGGAGATGCTTTCTCCCTGAATTCTGGGCCCCAGAACCACCGATCCCATGGAACACGTTTGGGGAGAAGCGTGATGCTTGGAAGTTTTCATCTGAATCCAAACCTAGCCTTTCCTCTGCTTGTGTCGTGGATTCCCTAGAAACCTCGCTCTTCATCAATGGTTTTGGGTTCAGAGGCAACAACATGACAGTTGTTTTCAAGATGAAGTAAAAAGTTGGGCTCAGATTTCAAACTTTCCTACGGAGGGGCATTCGAACCGGAGGCTGCCTGCGGTGGGACTTGGCGAGGGCTCGTGTGCGCGGTGCCCGGAGCCAGAGCCGATGTGAGCCGCAGGGGCAGTGGTGCCTAGTTTACGGCAGCGGCAGCTGAGCCACTTCTAAGTAGCCATGATACCGTCACTTACACGCAAAGCTGGGGAGGTCAACACAGTAAGCGTTTCCATTTTCAAGGCCCTGGGAATCCATAAAGATCATTGGAGTATGTTATTTGACTCCTACTCTGCCTTCTTATCTGATTTAAAACATGCTCGGCCTAGGGTGTAAAATTAAACACACGTTGCCAGTTACTACTAGAACAACAGAATAAAAAAGGGGAAAAATCCCTTTAAGATATAAAATAATTGTGAAAGGCAGGGCCCACTATGCTTTCCCATGGGCAGAATTTACAGTTCTCCCTGTAGTGTTTTTTTTTTTTTTTTTTTAGTATATAATTTTTTTAAATGCTGAAAAAAAATCTCAAATGCACAGAGTATTTGTAAGTACAAATTAAAATAACTTGTTTTAACCAAACCGTTTGAGTAAGTAGCCGACTTTGTGCCCCCTCACCCCTAAATATTTTATTAAAGACGTTATCCTAAAAAAACATCAACATCAGAAATCTGCTATTGGCACATAATTACCTTTTCCTCCAGATTATTGAAATATAATTGATATGTAACATCGTATGAGTTAAGGTGTACGACATGATGATTTGATACACACATATGTTGCAAAGTGTTCCACGATGACAGCTAACACCTCTGTCACCTCACTTAGTTACCACGGTTTTTGTCGTTGGCTGTGAGAATTTTGAGATCTACTCTCTGAGCAACTTTGAAGCATATAGTACTCAGTTGCTAACTATAGTCATCGTGCTGGACATCAGATCCCCAGAGTTTATTCATTTTTATAATGGGAGCATGATTATCATTCATCCTCAGACTCCATTCGAATTTCGGCAGCTGCCCAGTAATGTCCTTTTTAGCAAGAGGTTCCAGTCAGAACCATGGGTTTCATTCATGTGTCTCTTCAGTCTCTGTCTAGAACAATTTATTAGTCTCTTCTTGATTTTCGTGACCTTTACTCTTTTGAAGTTTACAGTCCAGTTTTCTTGTAGAGAATGTCCTTCAATTCGGGTTTGTCTAACGTCTCTTCAAGATTAGATTCTATAATATTACGGAAATGAGGCTGTGGCTTTATCGTATCCCATTGCATGGCACATTTGTGGTGCAGTTAATCTGATCGTGTGATTCAGATGTTGTCTGCCAGATGTCTTCACTGTAAAGCTACACTTTCCCTCTTCAGAATTAATAAAGATTTTATGGGGAGCTACTTGAAAAATCTGTAAATATCCTGTTTCTTACTAAATAGTCTATCATCTATCTATCGCCTATCTATCTATCAT
>NW_011888907.1:2029211-2063460 GCF_000151845.1 Pteropus vampyrus | reverse complement strand
TTTACAGTCCAGTTTTCTTGTAGAGAATGTCCTTCAATTCGGGTTTGTCTAACGTCTCTTCAAGATTAGATTCTATAATATTACGGAAATGAGGCTGTGACTTTATCGTATCCCATTGCATGGCACATTTGTGGTGCAGTTAATCTGATCGTGTGATTCAGATGTTGTCTGCCAGATGTCTTCACTGTAAAGCTACACTTTCCCTCTTCAGAATTAATAAAGATTTTATGGGGAGCTACTTGAAAAATCTGTAAATATCCTGTTTCTTACTAAATAGTCTATCATCTATCTATCGCCTATCTATCTATCATATCTCTCTCTCTCTCTCTCTCTCTCTTCTCTCTCTATCATCTATCTCTCTATCTAGCATCTATCTATCTATCATCTATCTATCTATCTATCATCTATAATCGATTTTATTCAACGGGTTATAATCTATTACTTTCTTTATTCTGATGCCCAAATTGTCTCAGTTTTGTGCAGTGGGAGTTCCTTCGAGCTGCCTTGAGTGTGCTTGTGACATGTCACCATCATCCTGTGAATATTTTCTTGCTTTATGGTTCAACTGTGAGTTTCAACCCCTCTTGGATTTCCTCACCTTGTCCCTGGAATCAGCCATTTCTCCAAAGAATTTTAGTTCTTCTTAGTTACAAATGGTATTTAGAAGTTAAGAAAAGGGAATTGGATGTGCACACTGTTTTGGGGGTATCAATGACTCCAGGACCTCTCAGTGGACAGGGCTAGGAACACACACACACACACACACACACACACGCGCGCACACACACACACACGCACACACCCTGACTTTATTAATATCTATATCTAAACACTGTATGTTTATACTAATATTTCCAACTCCAAACCAACACTACAGCATTCATCCTAGTGTTTCTCCTTTTGACATTGTAACTTCCTTCTTTCTCCAGTGAGGAACCTGGATTTTATTATACTTAATACATTTTGTACTTCATTCATTCTGTATATAACCAATCTCCATCATTGCTGCCATCTTCTTCTCTATTACAAATGCCTTTATCACCAAGCTTGGGCTCCAGTGTCTCTTGCTGGGTCATGTCCCTTTGGTCTACTCAGGTTTAACACCTAGCAGTAGGTTGTCCCAACGTGGTCACCATCCTTACCCTGCCTGGAGTCCAACATCCCACGATGGCCACCCCTACTAATATGAACCCCTCCCAGCTCTGCCTGGGCTCTGACCCCACATGCTGACCTGCTCCTTGCCGAGGTGGCTTCCTTTCCTGTTCCAGCTGAGCCCTCATCCTGATCACCCTACATGGACTCCCGCCTCATTCTGCGTGGACTTTAACGCCCACACTGGGTCGCCCCAAGTGTGGACATTCTTCTCAACCTGCTCGGGCCCAGAAAACTCACACTGGGAAGCCTGCCTCACTTAGTGTGGTTCTGCCTTAGCACTGAAGTATTTGAGAACGAGAAAGGTAAGTGGAGCTGCAGCCCAAGGTGATGAGAGTTGACCTGGATTCATTCACATCTGCTCTCCCTCTTGAGGGGAGTGGCGATAAGGAAGTGTAGACATTGCACATTGCCCAGGGATACTCTGGGGCACAGTGTTTTACTGGGCCTGGAGAGAGCAAGGATGAGGCCCCTTTGCATGGTTCCAGCTTTCTCTGTCACCTGTCCCTTTCCGTGAGAAAGGAGAGGAGCCAAATGACAATTATGGATGGCTACTCTGCAACACCTGTTGTCTAAATCACTCTTCACTACAGCCCAATGAGAAGGCATTATTATTATTTTTTTTCACTTTACAGGTGAGAAAACTGTGACTTAGAAAGTTGACCTGGCTTATGCATGCCGATCCGGAAGGCAAAGCCTGAATTTGGACTCAGGATGTCTGCCTCTAAAGCTGTCACCTCCTCGTCTCTTGTGATGAAGGAGATTGCAGGATGGGACACATCTCACAGGGCCAGCCAGACAAAAGGCACTTACTTAATTAACGTTTGCTAAAGGAGCGCTCGGGTCGTGGTGACGTCTGTGGGAAGAAAACCCGAAGCGTCGTGTTGGGGGGCTTATGTGAGTTTGGGAGAGTTTCAGTGCCAGGCGTCTCAGTTAGGGGATTTTCTCTACTTTTCTTCCTGAGATGTGATGAAGCATTTATTTTAAGAGAAGTGGTTCGTGTTCCAAAGCTAAGAAGTATTTTCTTGGACATATTCATGAGATTAACGTTTTATCAAGAATATGAATAGGAAAGTAATATTTGTTGGGCTTTTACTAGGCTTTTACTGATCCCATCCTAGTGCTTTACACCTATCCATTTATTTAACAGTCCCCATGAGATGGAGGCTACTATTCTCCTCCGTTTCTAGATAGGAACCTGAGGCACAGAGAGCTGACACCATGTCTGAGGTTATAGAAAGAAGCGGAACCAGTATTTGAGTATAGACTGACTGGTTCTTGGGCCCAATCTTTGGTCATTAAGTTCCACTAACTTACAGACATCATAGCAACTATTTCTGTCATTTAGCTGAATGTATTTTTTCATAAAGCTGTAGTGACAATTAAATCAATGGATATATGGATATAAAAGCACTTGGCAAAATATAAAAATTATATGATTTTATATTCATATTATTATTTATTGAGTTTGCATTATATCAAGTGCTTGTTTTTCTTTTTACCATTTTAGCTGTTTTTGAGAAAGGCATTGCAGCATTAATTCAGAGATTGTAAGTAATAAATGAGTGGCTCTGGGTATTCATTGGATGCTATGTGCCGGGCATAATAATCAAAAACATGTCTTTAAGGAGCCAAACATCCCGAAGGGGGAGATGGACATGTGAACTAGCCATTACAATACCCTGTAATATTTACTGTGATGGACATAAGAAGATGCTACAGGAGAAAAAAGGAAGGGTACCTAAAAGATGCTCAAGAAGGAGACTATGAGGTCAATGTCCTGGCAGGATATCAGCGTCATGGTTCGGCCAAGCAAACTTTCTGCAGGGACTTTTAGAGAGGCATGGGCAAGGGTTAAGGAAGCCCACACGACATTGAGGCACCCTGAGTCCAGCAATCATGGAAAGCTCTTAATAGCCTAGGCTGAAAGGTCAAGAAAAAGACATATAAGCCCATGAGAGCTGGAACTATGGGGGGCTGCCAGCTAGGGGTGCAGCTCTTGCCAGGTATCAGATATGAGGTGCTATAGCAGGGGCAGGGGAGCAGGCGAGAAATACTCCCATCTCTTTTTATGTCCACCTTCTAATCTCCTGCTGGTATCTCCATCAGCACAACCCAGATGAAAGTCAACTGTCAAAGGAGGCTGCGTCATGCGCTCTCTAGGAGACAACTGCCCAGGCACAGAGCAGGGCAGAGGTCAGAAAATGGGTCCGGAGCGAGGGCAAGTGGAGAATAATCGACATATCATGGAAGGCTTCCTAGAGGTGGTGATTCCTTAATTAGGCTTGAAGTATAAAAAAGCGTTTTCTAGGTGAAGGTGGAGAGAGAAGGAAGGAAAGACCTGCCAGGCAGACAGTGTATCCTATTTAAAGTTATGATTCAGTCAAGAAACTACAAGTTTCATGTTGAATGGGGCGGAGGGAGGGGTGAGAAAGAAGAAGTGCTGGAGGCCATAAAGGGTTCTCACAGTCGTCACGTCCACAGCTTCTGCTGCAATCATATCTTTGCCTCACCATCATTCTTTCTTTGCTTTGAAATGATATAAAATACTATTTGTTAGAGAAAACAAAAGCATCTTGCTCCCTGAAGGGATCTCGAAAGTATCTGCTCCTGTATCGGGCTGGCAACTTTCCTAAGCCACCCAGAAGAGATTGGAGTTAAGCATCTCACTCGAGTCTTTCTTTTACTCCAAGACTTATAATCACCGTCAGTGGTCCATCTTCTCCTACTTGGACTCTTAACATTACAGTTGTCTTAGTTCAATGTCGGGGAAAGCTGAGGTCTCTTAAGAGGGAGGTCAAACTGGACTGTCTCTAAGGGCGACTTTCAGTAGAAGAGCCTACGAATTCAGCACCAGCTTTTCCCTGACGCTGCATAATTCCTTCCCCTTGCAAATACGAAACCGAGAACCATCATTTCACTGCTACGGCAAGAACTTGTCAAGGCCATGACTACTGCGGCCTACACGTGGCCTGGACCAGTACGACCTCCTAACCATTCTCTTTCCTTCCACTCTACCTGCTCTCCCTCCATCCCAAACCCAGAACACTAATTATCTTCCTTGGGTATATTTTCTTTCCTCCACTTGCCTTCTTAGAAGCCTTAAGGACTCTCGATTACCTCTAACAATTCTAAGTACGTTGTATAGATCAATCATTTAATCATCAGAATAACCCTTTAAGAAAAGGTATTTCTATTATCCCCATTTTGCAGATAAGGAAATCCAGGCGTAGGCTCCTTCCTTCACACTCCTAGGAAGTGGAGAGCTGGTGTTCAGAGGCATAGCTCACATTTCACATTCTCAGCAGCACTCGACAAACTGATCGGCTCTCCTGACTTCCCAAATGTCCCCCCCACCCCATGTAGGATTGTGCTTCTGCTTCGATATTCTTCTGAATCATTGAGTACTTCTTCTTGCTAGGCGTGCCTTATTTTCTCTCTTTTTAAATGTTACATCTTGTCTCTCCTTCTCGGGCTCAGACTCAAGCCCGAATCTCTCCTTATTGTTTCTAATTCTGACTCCGTTATGAATCTTCCCACAGCCCTGCTTCTGGCTGTCAACAGTGGTGTGTGATTTTCTTGTCAGTGGTCTGCAGTGCTGAGTGCTTTCATTTGAATCAGCTAGTTAGGGCTCCCAAGCCAGAAGTCCTGCTCCTAATCACAGGGATGAAGCACCACAGATGACAGGTGGTCTGGGACTCTGGTGCCAAATCCAGGCCAGGGCTTATTCCCCATTTTCTACTTCAGCCAGTTGAGGTGTCCCAATAGCGTAGGTAGCCAACATCCTGGTTTTCCTGGAACAGATCTGCTTTACGTTTGTTGTTCCAGTGTAATAAATGGCGGTGTCTTCTTTCTCTCTCAAAAGTGTCCTAGTGTGGAGAATAAATTACACGGTCATTCTATCTGTTGGTATCTTTGTACGAAATAAACAATTCTTCTGTGATGGGCGTGATGGGGCCTGACGTTTTTGACACTAGGTCGACAGTTGTGGAATCCGCAGTCACTGACTCTTCATGCTCTCTGCATGTGACAATCTGCCGAAAGGTCCCTGGGTGGTAAGTGGTATAGCTGTGCTGGGCCTGGACTATGAAGGGCTCCAGGATGTAGCTCAGAAGAAAAGGCTCCATTATTTCACCAGAGCCAAGAGCACATGTATCTTTTGGCCTGGTTGGTTCTAGGGTGGGAATCCTAAGGCTCCCTCTTCCTCTTGGGGCCTCACCCTGTGGCCTTCCCATCTGTCTAGACAAAATCCTGAGGAGCAGGGCCGGAGAGCAACCAGGAAGTTCCCGTGAGTGAAATGCCATAAAAATGCTTTTCAAGAGGATCCTTCCTAGTCTGCTTTACTGGCCTTTCCCCCGGCGGCTACTAAAAAATTAATTCTCGAAATTGAATTGACTGAAAGGACAGTGAATAAAAATTGGGAGGCACATATCATTAAGTCTCTGGGGAGAAAATAAAAACAGTGACCCTGTCTCAAAAGTGATTTTAAAGGCCAGATACACTGAACATTTTAACCTCGTCTCTGATGATTAGAATTATAAAAATTTTTCCTAAGGGAAAATTTGTTTTGAAGGAATATTGTGCAAGGGCTTGGGCTAGGGAGGGAATGGAGAAAAGATGGGAACGTTGGCATAAGGTAATCTGAAGGAGGGAGAACTAGGAACAGCTCATTTGGACCAGAGGAGCTGGCGGAAGGAGATGCCCGTGGGCTGGGCCTGGTATCGGAAGCAGGACCCAGATCAGACCTTGTACTGGGACAGGCTCAGTGGCCGGGCCAGGGTAGACACAATGCACTATTCCTGATTCGAATCATTGCCCATAGTCTCTAGCCTGGCCAAAATGCCCAGATTACTTGCCTGCTTTGGCTATGGTATCAAAAGTGTCTGTTAACATAGAAATTCCATTGATAGCGATGAACAGTTTTGTATGAAGTAATGTATCAAATGTCTTTAGCCCCCTTTTTGGAACCCATGGGACACTTTGGAAAGAGGAGACCAGGGTGTCAGAAAAGGTGCGGGGATGGGCATTGTCTGAATGTGGTTGAAGGCTCTGGGAACCTGGGGCGGAATGGGGCCTTGGGCTCTAGGTATGGAAGTTCTGAGAATGAACATTAGTTACCTACGTCATCATTTTAGCTAGGGTCGGATTCGAATAGGCTGCCATTCAATTATATGCTTAGTGTGTTTATGTATCCTCTGTGTGCCCACCATGAGCCACGCGGCAGATTTGAACATGCTGCGGTGGCTGAGGCAGGTATGATTACTGCAACGGGCTACAGAGAAAGTCAGAAACACGTTGGAGAAGGACAGAGAACCAATGAGAGCAAGTATATTGGTTCCTCATTTGTTGGGGCAGCCAAGAAAGAAAACGGGCAGAACCCTGGCTGCGTGGTGAGAGTCCATTGGCTCAGTCACCGCTGACTACAAGCAGTGAGGCCAATGATAGTTTAAGTCAAGACCAGGTCTCATGGGTTGAAAAGTGCCCCTCCCTTGCCACCATGTCCATCTGGAACCACAGAATATGGCTTTATTTGGAGAGAGGGTCTTTGCAGATGGAATTACATAAAATGAGATTATTCTAGATTAGGGTTGAGCCCTAAATCCAATGACAATGTCTCCATAAGAGAAAAGAGAGGGAGAATGAGACACAGAGACATAGGGAGACCCAGAGAAGGAAGAGGCAGAGACTGATAACAGAGGCAGAGATTGGAGTGATGCCGCGGGACACCAAGGACAGTTGGCCACCACCAGACTCTGGAAGAGAGGTGTGGAGGCCTGGGGCAGTGTCTCCCGCAGAGCTTCCAGAGAAAACCAACCCCACCGACACCTTGACCTTAGACTTCCAGCCTTCAGAACTGTGAGAGGAGAAATGTCTGCAGTTTTAATTCACTCAGTTTGCACCACTTTGTTATGTACAGCAGCCCTGGGACTAACCGATAGGTTCTGGGGACACCCTCACCTCCTGAGCTTCATTCAGGGGGAGCATGGAGCCACAGAGACAGGGCAGAGCTGAACCTCAGAGGCGAGACTGAGAGAGCATCTGAAACCAGGGAGGGCTCGCGCGAGGGTGCGGGGCAGACGCCTGGGCCCCGCCACATTCTTCGGCAGTGGAATAGCTGCCCGTGAACATCCTGCCTGTCTGTGGGTGCTTCGGGCCCCTTGTACACAAGATTCAATGGATTTTCTTTATCCTCTTTCCTTACAAAGCCCCTCTCTCCTTTAAACAAGTCCCTCTTTCCAGCAATCCCTGCAGACACCTTCAGATGCTTTGTGTCTTTGTGAGAAATGTGACTATAAGCAAGCCGATATTCTAGAATTTTCCCCAGGATGGGGTCAGTTCCAGGCCTCCCAGGAGAACAGACTTGGGAGAGCTGCCAATTGAACCTAATTTCTGCAGGTGCAAAGGAAAATTACGGGAATATGCATCTATAGTTTGCCTAAGGTGAAGGAAGCTACGGAACAGACCCCTCCTGCTCTTAATGCTCCTTATGGGTCTTAGGTTTAGAATGACACGGAGGGAGAGCTGGCTGTAGAGGGGACAAGTCTGGTCACTAGGTTCATGATGAGCGGTCGAATGGCCCATGGAGACAGACTTAGATTCTCTTTAGAAGATTCTCTCTAAGGAGAACACGAGCCTCTTTGTGTTTGAGTCCTTGCCAACCAATGCTGGAGTGGTGAACTCTCAAAAAGACACAGGCATAGCAGCTATGAAAACCTGAAGCACTCAAAAGGCACTGGAAAAGCCTATTCAAACTTAAGTGACTTTGAATGTGATACCCTGATTATCTACTAGAGGGAATTATAAGAAGTAACTGGTGAGGCACACGGGAGCTTGTGGAACGGAGAATCGTTGGAAAGCCCCATTAAGCCTGCAAGGGCTTATTAGAGATGCCACCCAATGCTTGGATTCAAAGATACATTTAACGAAGCTTCTTCGGCTCTTCCTTCTGAGCCTTTACTTGAGCCCTGGAGGTGGGGAGTATTTCATAGCAGGATAGAGCTGTATTTGCTAATTCTGGAGGATTAGTAGAAAGAGTATTAATGAGATCTGGATCAAGGCCTGCTGTGGTTATGGCGGACTGATTTGGATTTTATTGCCTTTTATAATATTTCTTAAGACTTAGGATTCTATCCAATTTGAAAAATATATATTCAGTGTCTACTCTAGGCCAGTAACAGGCTTAATACGTGACACTCAAGACAGTTTTGAGAGGCAAAATTAAACACAGACAGCAGTGCCCTCAGACCTGGGAAAGCAAGGCCGAAGCCTGAGACCTGTACCTTGGGGGATGCCACACTTGGGAGTGCCTTGCCCAGGGTCCCGTGGCTGAGCTCCAGTTTCAGGAGGGACATCTAGTGCATACGTTACTCCTGCTGACCAGTGTAGTATTTCTTTCACAGAATCAGAAGGGATTGGGCTGCCGAAAGGATGCTTATCTTGGGCGACCCTCATTCATGTCAGACACAAGATGAGTTCAGGGCTCTGGGGTGCCAACAGCCCACCACCAACTCCCTGTTGAGCCATGTGCATGGGTCCATGTAATGGTGTTTGCCCATTCACGTCCTAGTCACAGTGACGCCTCTAGTCTATGGGACCCAAGGGCAGTGGGATGAGATGGCAGTGGAAAAGGCCTACGTTTCCCTTCGGCCTGAGTTAGACATGACCGAGACATTCTTTTCACATTTTCTCACCCTGTGACAATTTTCTCACCCTGTGTCCAGATCTGTAGGTGAGTGAGAGAATGGGAGCGTGGTTTAGCCTTGAGTGGAGATGCTCCCCACGGGAGGATGTTTGATCTAAGAGGTGATGCACAGTAGCCTGAGGTAATAAGACACAACTTTGAACCAGTCTGGCAAGTTGGCTTTTGGGAGTCCTGAGGGCAAGAGCCAGGGCTGCCAGAGGTAGTGCTAAATTCCAAGGAAAGAAATGTGGTTTGGGGAAGTTGAGGAAAGCAAGGTAGTGTTCCCGGCTTGGGAAAATGTGAGTTTTTTGTAGACCATCACAAGCAACAGTTGAAAACCATGTAGTATAGACAAGGGAAAGAGATATTGCGACTGGGGTAACTGGTACATTTCCTGGGCTTAATCGCTTTGACAATGTCATGGCCGAATTAGACACGAAGATGGCTTTTGCTAAACTGCAGTCCTGTGAAAATATCTGGAGGCCATTTCAGCTCTTGGAATGGGGAATGCTGGTTGGGAAGAGCAATGTCTGTGGTCAAGGAGGGGAGGCTTTGGACACAGAGGCACTCCTGACACCACTAGTGACATGGCCTCAGGCAAGCTCATTTCACTGTGACTCATACCACACCCAAGTACGGCCCGGGAAAGAGCATATACTTTGGAGCCAGTCAGATACAGGGGCACCTTCAGACCTTAGACCATCTCTCTGAACCTCAGTTTACTCATCTGAGTAAAGCAAAATACCTTATATGGTTGTTATTACGGCATGAACTGTTGCATAAAGACGCGTTTTGTGATCTACAAGTTGTTGTCCTTAGTTCTTCTCCAAATCTCTCATCCTCCTTTTGAGGGCAAGTTTCAGCCATGGGATCTACGGAGCCCCTCCCCAGAGCCCTCTCCCTTCAGCACGAGTGTGCTTCCCCATCCTTGCTTAGACAGATCAGTGGAGTACTTGGCCCTGAGAAGTAGCTCAGATGTGAGCCCTTTGATTTCCTCTTTTCCTTTCATGTTTTTAAAGATCAGGAGGATGTTCTCCCCCTTGTGAATGCAGCTCAGCTGCTAGCAGAGAACACAGAAGCAAGTAGAAGCCAGAGCCAATCAGAGCCCAGGCTGAGCTGAAGACCAGATTATCATGGCGACTGAGGGACTCGCCTCCAAGTTCGAGGTCTAGGGCTGCCAAGAGAGCTGCTTAGGAAATTTCTTAGGAATGTGGACTGAGGTAGATGACCTCTTGAGAGAAGGTGGAAGCTGGTCATCAGCCTCTGATGCCCCCAAATGATCATGCCCATGTTCCCCTGTCACCGTGTCAGCCCTTGGACTCCATTTACTAACAAATCCCCCTGCCTCCTCTGAGCGGCAGCAGAGAAGAGAGACTGCTCACTAGAGCTTGAAGCACTTTGAGCTGGGTGTCAGGTCTGCCTTGTCACCCTGGAGGGAGAAAGATGTTGGAGATCGCTTGGGAAGAAATGCAGCTGTTCCTTCGGAAGCCCGTATCTCATGCCCTCCCACATGAAAGAGATATGCGATTCTATGTGACGGAAGAGTCAGCATCACGTTAGATTCTGGAACTCGTTTCAGTGAATGTTTTCTCAAGGGCAAGGATCTCCTTAGCCTCTGGCACCTGGCACAACTTGGCTATGTGGAACCTGAACTTAGAACTTGAGGTGCCAGTTCTTTTAACTTATGCATCCGCAGATAAAATATATTACTGTTCTGTGAAGGAATAACATTGTTAGAATTATATAACAATAATAAAATATGTAAATTATTCTGCAGTCCCAACATTTCTTATCCTTTGAAAACATCAGCGCCTTCCACCAACTCGCAGCTGAACATGTTATACAAGAATGAACTAAACAGACATGCTGTGTGTAAGCTGCACAAATATGTTATAGTCACACAAAATATATAGTAGAGACAGGGACGAAGTTGGAAATGTGTACGTCCATGGCGTGATATGGGGAAATATCTAGATTCCTCTATTTTCAGTTCATGTGCAGAGAAGTAGAAACAATCCTCTGTCCTCCTCTCCCCTCCCAGCTGGTATATGCAACTGGGCAGAGCCCCAACTAGAGGACACAGTGTGGATTCTGGCATCGTAAGGCCCTTCCTGTTCTCTTCTGTGGACTCCCGAACAGGCTCCTGGGGCAGTCTGTGCTCCAGGTGTGGGGGGACCGGGCTAGCTCTCCAGTGCCTCGCTCCCCAGTACTCAGGACTGCTAATCAGTCTAGAGAGCTGCAGAGGTCACGGAGAGGTCAAGAGGGGTCCAGGGAAGGTAGAGGAGCAGCGCAGGCAGTGATGGAGAGGAGACTCGTGGCAGGCTTACTGAGGTTTCCCACTATTTCCTGCAGAGCTCTTCCTACAAGTTGAGGCAAGGGAAAATGATGGGGGGCATAGAAGTTGCCCCTCAATGATCGGCACACGGGATTGGAAATACAGGGTTCCCCATTCCCTCGAATTGCTTTCCGCCTGACAAATTACAACCGCTTTTCCCACTGATGTTTTATCTAAGCACCTCTTCAATTTGTGTGTTTTGTGACTGAAGAGAAAAAGAAGCTTTAGAAAGTTCGATAACTTTATATATTTCTATCTATAGAGAAGGTGCTATGTGAGAAGCCTTTCAAACCCTGCTTGTAAAATATTTCTCTGCTTTGCCATTCGATTTTGTGGTCCCAGAAATGTGTCATCAGCAATTGTTTCTTGAGTTTGGAAATTTTCCACTCCCTCTACTAGAAAAGACTCGATACATGTTTTCATTATATACATAAAGTTCTTTGTTCTATATTGAATATACATTTTTTTTTTTTAAAAAATCGAGAACACCGCTCTAATACATTATACGTGACAGTGGAAATTGGCACAAACCCTCTTGAAAAGCAATTTAACTGAATGTATCAAGGACCTTATAATGTTCATCTGTATCTTTAAACTAACAATTCCATTTCTTAGCATTCGCACTAAAGAAATACTCTAAAACATAAAAAAACACATAAAAAAGGTGTTCATTTTAGTGTTACTTATATATATTTTAAAACTGTAAACAACCTAAATGCTCAACAAGTAAAGAATGTTTTAGAAACTGGTAAATTCATTTAACAGAAGGTTATGTAGCAATTTAAAAGGATACTTAGGAAGACTAGAAGAAAAAACGTGAAAAACACGTGACAATCTAAATGACAATGACAAGGCGTACAACTACATATCAACTGTGCATATGACTATGTGAAAATATGCATATAAAAAAGATGGGACCATTCAACTTATTAATGATAATTAGGTTTGGATGCTGGTATAATAGATGATTTTTTATTCTTTCTATTTCTATGTTTTCTTTTCCCAAAAGCTTTTTAAAAATAATCATGGCTACTTTCAATTGAAAACAAACAAACAAAAAGAAATACATAGCATTCATGTATTTCTTAGTCAGTGGTAAATCTTTATAGGCTCATAGTAGGCACAGACTAGGTAATATACCTCCAGGTAAGCAATTGCATTTATATCGGGAAGTGGTGTGGCATGAGGGACAGAGCACTGGCTGGAATTAAGGAGATGGGCCCAAGTCTTGGCTTTATAACCAACGCTGTGACATTGGACCAGCCATTTCCACCTCCTGTCAACCATGTCCTACCTATAAAAGGAAGGGGCTCCTCTAGAAGTCTCTATGGTCCCCAGGAAGATTCTAACTTTTTGTGATGTAGAAACTAAATACGTAGAGATTTGAGACCATACCTACAGTAGAACTTACCTGAATGGATCTTTTCAAACCCAGTGTTTCGGGTACTACTTGATGTTAAGAATGTCATGCGTTACATCCTGATCTTACATAGTCATCTGGTGAAAAAATTCTCCTGGTAATTAAAACATCATTCTTACATATAACATCCAAATAGAGAAGAATGAAAAGTTGCAAAAATTTCAGTCTGAACTATGCTGACCAGTTGAATTTAGCTCCCAAACTGAATATTAGATACCAAACAGGTATTAGATACCAGTATTTTATAGGTAAAGGAATAGACCTAGAGGGAAAATGATCTGACACAGTCACATGGACAGAGAGGGACCAAGATGGGTCTCGACCTTGGTCTCCTGTCTCTCAGTTCAGTGGCGTTTTCCTGTGGTCCTGATTGTTTACAACAAAATCAGATTAAAATCAATTCGTGACTATTGAAAATATGAACAATTAAAAATAAACATATGTATGGAGCTTTACCATTTCCAAAGTATGCAGAATGAAGCAAGTTATTGTAGATATGAATTTATTTTATGCAACAAAACTCATTTTGTATATTTGGTTTGGCAAAAGCTATTGAGTATTCCCAAATTCTGTAATTTAAACAATATTCTCCCCACTCACACCTTGAAATAGGGCCAACCCCTTTTGCCATTCATTCATTCAACAAATATTTCTTGGGCACAGCTCTCAGGGATGGGGATACAAGGAGAGCTTAGTCCACATTCTCATGGAGCTTATGTAATAGTGGGCTGTGTCTGTCGTTTGAGGAGGCTCCTGGATTTTACCTGGGAAGGTCAAGTTTACATGCACGGAGCAACAAGAGTGCAGTACACAGGGATCCCTCGTCACATGCCGAGTGATGTTTGTAACTCCAGATGCTGCATGATTCCATAGAAGGCAAATCCAAAATAGACCGGAACAATCCAAATCTAGGTTGAGTTCAGGATGAGGGAAGCGGAGGGTCCCATGCAAACACATACAAAGTAGAGCTGACCTTTCAAAGAAAGCAGCAGAAAGAGAAAGAGACTAACATTTATTAAACACTGACTCTGTTCATGACTCTCCCCGTGCACTTGCTTTCTGGAATTAGGTATTATTATCCCCATTTTTCAGACAAGGGAACAAAAACTCAGCAGAAGTACATGGGTGTTGAAAAACAAACTAAATGATGACAACAGCAACAGTAACAGCAAACCCTGACATATTCTCTCCTTTTTTAACAGGTCATTTCAGGTTTGGCCATGAGACCACTGGGTAAATGTTGAGTCTCTGTGAGCAGTGGGTGGTGTGAGCCACAGCATGGTATGGGCGAGGACCAGAGAGGGACCTGCTGTCAGGGTTCTCTTGCTATAGACTCCATCGGTCTCTCAAACCTACAAGCGTCAGACTTCCACTCTCCCACCCCACCTCGAAAATATGTTTTGTGTTGTCTTTAACAGAGGACTCATGTCTTATTGATCCTGGCCCTGTAGCCTGCAGAGTCAGATGAGAGAGAGAAAAAATCAATTCAGATCCCAGGGTGCAGTGCTGTTTCCAAGTTTATGGGATTATCTCTTTTTTTTTCCCCCTCCCTTTTAAACTGCAGAAGGACTGCCCTATGTCCTAACTTTGAACAAGGGCTGTGGGGCCATAGTAGCACCTCCTGCAGTTGGCAGCTGTGTTATTCAACAAAGAAATCTGTTGCAACTCCTCTCCTAGGTCAGATGGCTTAGGGAGTTCATAGTTAGCTGTACCGAGTGCTGTCATGTCACAGCCAAGGAGGTGGTAATTGATGTTGATGAGCCGCCTTCTGTGTAAACTGTCTCCTGCTTTGACTGCTTCTTTCAAATGCCAGAGCCTCCACATCCAAATATTTCCTGCCATAATCAATTCCGAAAGAATTCCTTGAGTCCTTGGCATCTACCTCTGCACACAAAGCAATACATAGGGATAAGATAAGGCCCTAGCGTTCAAGGAGTCCCACGTGAAATAGTTAGAACGGATTATAAGACTGTTGTACATTAGCCTGTGCACAATAGGTGGTATCACTGTGAAATTTTCTAAGAGGTCGGAGAAGAAACAGATTTGTGAGAGATGAAATAGAGAATAGATCAGCTGAGCTTGAATTTAACAGATGGACGTGTTATTTGCAGAGAGATGGATGTGCATTTGGAGAGAGTATGGGAAGAAGGGGTGCATCAGTACCTAGATTTCTTTTCTACCCAATTCGGGATTTCCATTGACAAAGGCCTCCAGTTCGGCTTCAATGCCCATCACTTATTACATATACTGTAGTTATATTCAGACATTTCTTGAGCACCTACTGTGTGTCAGGAACTGTGTTTTGCACTGCAGATACAGAAATGAATAAGACAATCCCTGATCTAAGAGATGCTGTACCACCATCTAAAGAGGAAATCTTTCATTGTGCTATAGTTATTGATGTCTGAGTCCTATAATTGGTGAACATATAAAGTACAATGGGAACATGAATGAGTGACTATTTCTGTAGGAGAAGGAGAAATGGATCAACGGAAATACAAAAATGTGTTGACATTTGAACTTGGACTCGAAAGATGCATAAACATTCACATGTGGAAAAAAAACATTCCTAGTGGAGGAACCAGATCAAGCAAAAGAGCAGAGGTGTGAAAGCACTTCACAGGACATTGGAGATGACGAGAGGTAGGTAGATTAAAATCATATTTAGGAGATAAATCAACGGTCTTTAAAAATTAATTGGCCATGGGAGGCATGGTGTTTGTTGTTGGTACCTGGCCCAGATCCCCTGTACCTGGCAGGTGCATTCATCCCCCAGCTGCTGTGAGTGTTGGCTGCTAATTCCTCATGGCCACCGTTTCTTGGGAGCATTGGCCCTATCTAACAGGAACCATCTCATCGAGGAAATTATGTCACTCTTTCTCCACTGGCAGCTTGTAGTCAGTGATTGACTGATGTGAGGATACAGGAGGCTGGCTTCCAAGCCTCGAGGTAGGGTCAGCATCGTGGTGCTTCCAGATTGATTCATCCTGCATCCTCAATCCCCATCTCTTGAGAGCATTCTCTCAATCAATCACTTGCAAAAGAACCTGTCTCTCAGGCCCTGCATCTAGGGAACCCAACCTCAGATACAATAAGATAAGAAAAGAGGAGAAGTTAGTACCATTCCCAGGTTTCATTGCAGGTAAGTGGGTGGCTGAGGGAAGGAGCATTAGAAGACGATCAAGTGTATGAGACAAGATAAGGTCAGTTTCGTTCACTTGAGAAGCAAGTAAAGTATCCAGGAGAAGTTGGGTATCGGTGGGACTACAGCCGAGAGAGATTTCTGGACATTGTCACCAAACATGACTCAATAAGACCATTGAAATGATAAGGTTGCTTAGGAAGAAAGTGCAGAATGAAAAAAAAAAAAAAAAAAAGCGAAAAGGAAGACCCAAGATGAACTCTGAGGAATGTGAACATTATATATTGAGCAAAGTGGGAGGCTGTAAAGGAGTCTTGCTCTTTTTTTTTCCTTTATTACCTCCAATGAAATTATGTTTACATATCCTGTCTTTATTCTACTGGTGTTGAAGATTTTAAATTGTGTGTGCATGTGCGTGTGGTACATGCATATAATAAAAAATGTTCAATGAAATGAAATTTACCCTCATTATTAATTAATTACATAAGTGCTCTAATAGTTTCTGTTTTAAATATCTTTACTGAAGTATAATTGATATAAAAGAACTGAACATATTTAACGTGTATACTTTTATGAGTTTAAGCATATGCAAAAACCCTGATGCCATCACCGAAATCAAGGCAACAGACATATCCAACACCTCCCAGAGGTGAGGTCTACATTCTTAACAGATTTGAAAGTGCACACCGGCATGTCGTTAACTGTAGACACCACGTCGCACAGCAGGTATCTAGAACACGTTCATCTTGGACGACTGAAACTTTGAACCATGACTCCCCATTTCCTCACACCCAGACCCCCGGGCAATCACTAGTATAGTCTCTACTTCTATGAGTTTGATGCTTAGATGCCTCATCTAAGTGGAATCATGCAGTATTTGTCTTTCTGTGACTGACTTTGCCTAGCATAATATCATCCAGGTTCATCTACGTTGTTGCAAATGGTAGGATTTCCTTCAGTTTTAAGGCTGAATAATATTCTATCCTATATAGAGTACATTCCACTCCATTCTATTCTATTCTATGCTATGCTATGCTATGCTATGCTATGCTATGCTATGCTATGCTATGCTATGCTATGCTATGCTATTCTATTCTATTCTATTCTATTCTATTCTATTCTATTCTATTCTATTCTATTCTATTCTATTATTTCATTCTGTTCTATTCTATTCTGAAAAATGCTGTTGTACAATCTACTAAGTTGATTTTCTAAACTACTGATTGGTCATGACCTGCTGTTAAAAAACATTCTAAACGGTAATCTACAAGATAAAAGACAATGTATTTGATCTTTTCTCCCTAGTCTAAAAAATGTAACTATGCCTCTTGACTCTTGTCTTTGAAATTAGTGCTTTTTATTTCTTATTTCTACTTCCTATTTCCCCATTTTGTTATTATACTTCAATATTTTATTCTTGGGTTATTATTGTTAAACCTAGATTTCTGCATTGAATATATGCTGTTAAAACTATCTTTGGTAGTTTCAACAAATATAATTTTACATTAACAGCATACCCCATTTTGTAATATGTTTGTATATATACACATATGCATGTATGTTTCTGTGTATGCATGCAAAAGACCAGAAAGCTATATGTTAAAGGATTTATATTATCTCAGAGTATTTTAGGAGGTTTTATTTTTTGTATGTTTTTTAATAATTTTTATTTTTTGAACAAAGACCCAGTAAAAATTTTAATCAGTAAAAATAAAAAAATTAAAATAAAAATTTGCTGATAATATTGACTTATACATCTTTTTTGTCATCACAACTCTCTTTTACCTGGTTATATAGTCCATATCTTTAAATTTAAAAAGCCTTTTTATATCCAGAAATCAGATTCTGTCCCCATTTTTTCTTGGTTATAATGATTTAATTTCTGAGTTTTGTATTTAATTTTTTTTTTTTGTTAATATGAACTGTGTTTTTGTCTATGATGTGCACATCTAATCTCTAATAGCAGAGTCAGGGGCTTCCTAGGAAAGCCCGTGACAATAATTGAAGTGATGCTTTCAAAGGGTGACTCCTCAGACTACATACAGATTCATGCGCTGACTCTCTCCAGACCTATCAATTCAAAGTTTCGGGGTGTAGGGGCAGGGTTTGCCTCTTTTGCAAGCCCTTTCTCACCACCTTCACTCCTCCCCCTCCTCGTGACCAATAGTTGCCTTAGACATAGAAATACACCCTCCTAAAGGGAAAAGGAACTAAGATAAATCACTGGCCTATAAATGATAAGACCCATCGAAGCCCAGGTGGGCCAGTGGCTAATTCTATACACATGGGGCAAACGGTGTCACCCCTTTAGATGATCATTTTCTCAACTATGAAAAGATGGATTTAGATCAAATAATATGTTAGATCTTTTCAGCTCTAAAAGATTATTTGGCTCTCAGTTCACTGTTTTCTAAAATGATATTAATACATTTGCTCCAATTATATAACAAGCATGTGAGTTTAAGAAGGCTAAATGGGTTAATGGTCATTAAAGCATTATTATATTATTATTGCTATGGTTGCTATTATTTGAAAAATTCATTTGCTTTTCATCCCATAGAGTGAAGAAAGCAAACTATACTGGACTCTTGGCCTAGTCAGTTTTTCCTTCAGCAAACCAGATGCTCTTTTTAAAATGTAGAGTAATTTTTCCTTCTGCCTCATGAGGTCAGAGATGAGGCAAGTGTTCATTAAGTATTCACTAGGCAAACAGCTAGACCATCCCTCCCAGTCTTCCTTGCCATTAAATTTGGCTATATGACTGAAGTCTTGCTAATGAATGTGATGAAATGCCTGGTGCTTAAATTATCTTCCATGTGACCCTCCATGCTTTCTCTTTCCCTTCTGTCGGATGAATGACAGTGCCCAAGATGACCTTGGACCACTCCGAACTCAGTTGCCTCTAGCCCTGGATCAAACTTAAGGTGAGTAAGAAATAAACCTTTATTGCCCCAAATCATTGAAATCTTAGGACTTATCTGTTACATCAGCCAGTTTTTACCTTAACAAACATACTGTCTCGTTAGCCACAAGGAATATTTGTTTTCACTTGTATGATAAAATATCTTGTTTTCTTGCCTGGAGGGTAACCAGATGTCAACATTTCTCAGGAATATGGACAGCATAGATCTGCTTTTAATTATTACTGCTCGTCATCGGTAGGATGCGATCTGTCTCAGCTCCTTAGAAAGTCCTCCCTGGTGTCTCTGTTCAAAGTATTTCACACCTTACCCCAGGTCATTTCATCTCCTTATTTTATGTAAGATTTTCATATGAAATCTATTAGTTTCTAGTATGTACTGTACTTTCTGCTGGATTGTTTGTTATCTGTCTGTTCCATGAGAATGGAAGCTCCATGATGACAGAACTCTTCTCTGTCTTGGTCACAGATATATTCTCAGAGCCTAGGACACATGCTCACACAGAGTCAGCTTTCAGTTGTTTTAACAAGTCTTTCTAGTGTCAATTCAATTAACTTCTGCCATGTTGAGTTCCACAGATGACCTCTTGCTCATCCCACGTCAATAATGTCACCTTAGAGCTCTTATCAAAGTCTACGTGTTGTCAGTTTACGTCATCATTTTGCCTATGGAACTAAGAGCTCCTTTAAGTTAGAAAACTAAGCTGGGACCAAAGGGGGGTCCCAAGAAGAGGAGGGAAAGAGAGGAGAAAAAGAAAGATAAAGAGGACCTTCTGAGAGAGATGGCAGGAAAAAAGTCTTGAGGTGAGTGTGTGACTTCATGGAGAGTGAGAATACACGCTTGAGTATGCATGTTCATGCACACATGTGTCTAAGAGAGAGATAAGCAGATTGTGTAAGGCTTATTCTCCACCGGGATTTTTATCAATTAATTATTACAAAAGCATTGTAAAAGCTTTTTTTTTTTGGCCCATGAATAAATACTTTTAATCATATATATATACTATCCGTATTGTAAAAGAGAGTTATCACCTAACTGAGGTCCTGCCTAAGTCTGGCTGCTAAATCCCCACCTCATTTTCCTACTAGACAGTTTCTGGAAAAGCAACTGCCTCCATATTTTCGGTAAAACTGGACCTTTAGGAATCCACCTCCTATTTTCCTCACTTAGTAGTTTTCTAGTAGCTTATTCACATGGGAAAATGTGTTGGAACACTGTTCTAAATCCTCCATAATATTAATAAATGACTGAGCAAATCCCATAACCCCTTTGAATTTGCTTCCTACGTTCTCTAAGGACATTGGTTTCTGCCTCTCCCCATTATTTTTGTAAGATTTCCTCATTAGAAAGCTGCTATGCAGACTTAGGTTTAAAGCTCTACCCCTCTTTTGGTGAGCTGTCCACAGTGCTGATAGGCAAATTCTCAGTCTTCAGATGTTGTCTGTACCTGTGTGCCCTTTGGAAGGTGGCCTGCTGGGGCAGGTTGTTCTACTGCCAGTTACACAGTTGTGGCTTTATACTCCTACCCATGATGTAGAAAACTCATTGCTTTTTCTGTTGTTCTAATAGATGAACAAATTTGAAAGATGAGAGTTAAGACTCAGACTCATTGGGAGCATTTTTAAAATCTGTGGTTCTCATCCTGGGAACTTCAGTACGCAAGTCACTAAAACTAGGCTCTTAAATTCTAACACAACAATATGAAATAACACTGACACATTTTCAAGAAAAATGTAAATTATTTTGAAGCATGCTTGTATAGCTATTTATCTCCAATCCTATCCTGATGAAGTACTAAGAATTTAACCCTAAGACCAATCTCCATTTATTTACTGAGATCAAGCTCCACCTTCCTGACACTCTGCCTCATTAGTGAGAGTGTCGGGAATGTTCTAACCTTTTGTACATATGGGAGTCTGGGATCCCATCAGAGGGCTTTTCTTTGTTGGTCTGACATTGACCTATGGAGAAAATGAGGAGGAAGATAATATAGTGGAAAGGGAGTGAGGTAGAATAGAGGCCAGCGTAGGTTTTGAATTTGTTTATATTTCTTTTAATAAAAAGCTCTATTAATAATAAGCTACATATGGAATACCCTTCTTATCCATCTGGCTATTTTGCTGGCTGAAGCCTTGAAGAGAAAGAGAGAGAGAGAGAGAGAGAGAGAGAGAGAGAGAGAGAGAGAAATACACATGCATGCATACCCGAGACTGATACGCTTGGAAACAGCCTGGTAAATGGCATCAACTGGGAAATGGTGTTTTCAGCACCTATGATGAACTTAACCCAGACCTAATCATAATTAAAATGTGAATCTTAAATATAGAAATGTTTATGCTAAGAGAAAGTAATTTAATTGGCCCTCTGTAAATAGGATAAGTTGGGGGAAGGGGTCATGGTTGTCTAGGAGCGTAGACTGAATGAAATAGAGATGAAGAGAAAAGGAAGCAGTTCGAGTAACTGAACATGACATTGGGATGATTTTCTGTAGCCTAGAGTGCTCCTCAATCTGTTAGGAATACATTAACTGGGCAGCAGGATTAAGTGAAAGAGAATTGAAAGTAGCAAGCATCCTTTAGGGGCAATGGATGGAGAAGATAATGTTACTTTATTTCTCTTTTTTTCAGAAAGCACAACAAAAGATTGGGAAGTGCTTCGTTAGCCAGGGCAGGGCTAAAATAAAAGGCATCATTATCAAACACAGTCTCATCTACTCTCACATGTTTTACACTTTACCTGTAGCGGATCCACACATCAATGCTAATAGACTACAGTCTTTATTTTGCAGATAAGGAAACGGGGGTTTACAAAGGTTAAGTGACCTGCCCAAAGTCATGTAGTTAGTAACCATGAATCTGGGGCTGGAACAAAGATCTTTGACTTCAAAATCAGTGCTCCTTTCATTACATTATACTCACCACTATTAACTAAAATAACAATTCACTTTAGCTAAATTTCCCTTTGAGCTTATTTTAATGGCAAAGACAAACACTTAGCAAATATGTAAATTATCGACTCTACATTGACTGAGAAAGAGTAATTTCAGAAGGTTTAGAGTTCTCCAATCCTTCTCATCTCATCCTTAACCCTGAAATCAGTAATAATAGCTAATTTTGAGTATCTACTATATGCCACGCACTGTGGTAAGTGCTTCACATGCATTATTCCATTTAATCCTTAACAATAATTCCCCGTAGTAAGTACTACTATTTTCTCCATTTCATAGCAAGGAAACTGACTTAGATTTAGTGACTTGGCAAGATAAAGTCACTAGTAATAATAGTAATATTTGTTGAGTACTTGCAACAAGATAGGCATGGATCAAAGCATATTCAAGTACAATGTCACTTAATGCATTCAACCCCATAAATAGCATATTTACATTCGTCCAATAGTGTCCTGGTTTACTCCAGTTGTTCCAGCATAATTATCAATAGTGTCTCTTTTTATCCTAAAAAGTGTTCTTGTTTGAAGGATAAAACTATTTGGTCCCCTTGCCTATGAGACAGGTACTCTTATTATTTCTCTTTCATGAATTAGTAAAATGAGGTAGAGGGAAGCTAAGTAACTTGCCCTCGGCCAACCAACTAAGAAGCAGCCAAGCAGGGACTCATACTCAGGTGCCTTAATCGATCATCCTTGTAACTAACCCTCATGTTCTTAACCATCTTCTCTACTTGCCTTCCATTTATCGCCACTTTCGTACAGCAGCTAAATGCCGTCCTGACTGTTCTCCTTAGACTCTTCCTGAGGATACTGATCCTTAATTTGGTGTCTGACTTCCTTTATCTTCCAAACAAACGTATGTTCTAAATCTCATTCCTTTGGAGCTTTCCCAGAGAAGAGGAGATAATCTAAAACTAAGAGGCACTATATAAAATATAATTTTTGAGGGGACACTTTATGTATATTATTTTACCTAATCGAATCCTTAACACTTCTCTATGGGTTATACATCACCCAAATGAAAAAACAGAGGCTTACAGATGTTAAATAACTAGCCCAAGATCTCATAGTTAGGAAGTAGGGGAACCGGAACTTAATTCATTTCTGTCTCATTCCAAAGCTCGCACAGTCTCATTGTGGATGCTGCCCTCGAAAGCAGAATGTTCTCTGAGGTCTTGCTGTAGCTCCAGGACTGTAACCTTTTCATCTTAATACTAAAAGCCTATCCGATATGAAGCCCATGACATTTCCCCCCACTGAGAGCTAGAGAATAACTTACATGCCTTTAAGCGTGGGGACACCGAAGCCTTTACCCTGTCATAATTTCAGGCTTCACGACAGCCTCACTAGAGCTGAAGGCCCTCGTCATGTGATGGAATCCAATCCCTGAGATTTAAGGTAGGCTTACACATAGGTACTGAGCCAGGGAGCCCCCACTTCCACGATCTCCCCAAGTCCCAACTCAGACCTGAGTTGCTGTCCACACTGGCCTGAGACGCAGGCCCTGAGTACCCATCACCGAATGTGATGCCACGCAGGCCGAGTGCTGTGCTGACTAACAGGAGGTGGTGTGTCTCCCATTTCATACTCCATTAAGGAAGGATGAAGCACGCAAGCTTGCAAATGATGACAATATTGGAGTTCCGGTTATCTGCACTGCCTTTCTCTCCCCTGCTCCCTGCTCGATGTCTGTCCGAGGGCCTTGGCTTTGAATCCAAGCAGATTCTGCCATGCAGATGTGCATCGGCCACCATGGGAGGGCTGCTCTGTGCAGGGCTGCGGTAAAGCCATTTTCCTTGCAAACCCCAGGAACTGACTGCGTGGCTGCTCTGATTCTTCTGGTGGGAGATAAGGCTCTGAGTCCCTCTCTCTATTCCTTAACGAGGCAGCCATGCTGGGGGAGTGACATGCGTGTGGATTGCTAAAGCATAAAAGATACCAAATGAGTGGTTTGAGAGGAAAATGAAAGCTGTGTGTGCGTGTGTGTGCATGTGCATGTGCGTGTGCGTGTGTGTGTGTGTGTGTGTGTGTGTGCATGTGCATGCACGCATGCACTCTGGCAGCTAATGAAATCAGAAATCAGGAAGAGAAATGGAACTTACCCAATATTGAGAGAATGATGAAAAAAACCTCAGATTAATTTTTTCTTAAATGAGAGAAGCTCACTGAAATGTCAAAATATCTTTTCATTCAGTTTAAGCAAAGAAAAGGGATCATACAATTTCAGTTACATTTGTTGGCCCAAAATCTTGAAGCTGTGTTCATCCTGTCTATAATATGTATGGCAATTCCGGTGTTCAAATTGACTATGAAAACTCACATCTGTGTAAGATGTTAACATGAGTAATGAGTGAAGGTAGAAGTCTGCTTATGGAGTAGAGCACGAGCTTGGGATGTACAGAGCTACGTCCACGAAATAGATGTCATACAGTCATAAAGATATGATATCGCAATGATCACACACAGGTTGCTTCTCACGGCAAAGACAAACAGTGAGCAAAAGTGTAAATTCTCTCTTTGCCTCAACTCAACAGACTGAGAAAGAAAAATGTCAGAAATTACCACAAGTTCCACACCTGGCAAGTTCATGAGCTTCCAGCAGAGAAATCGTTTATGACAGATTTTCATCTGAAAGTATGAATTGAAGCTCTTCCTATTTACCTCTCACTTGTCCTTTTTTGGCTTTGGCCAAGATACGATTTCCTTTGTTCCATTCGCTGCCCTCCTCTTTGGCTTACTTCTTCTTGAACTTTTGACCTCTATCTAAACCCTTCCTGCTTTTCCTTTTGGAACTTTGCTCCATTATAACTAAATTTTAAAACATTTTCAATCTTTCCTAAAATAAAGTGAGGAATTGTCCTTAAAGTATAGTGCTGTAGGCTCTCCGGCGGAACTTATTCATCCTTCTGAGACCTTGGTCACAAAGTGGGACCATTTTTCTCTAGTGCCACAAAGCTTCACCCTGGTACCCTCTCGCAAAACCCTTCTTCAGAGATGCGTGCTTTTCTCCACACTCTGCCCCCTTTTTTCTCACCGCTCCACCAACTTTTGGGTTCACATTCCTTGATGATGACACCTGTCTAAGAGCATCCCTCTCCAGCCTCTTCTGCTTTCGTTTTGGATGACTATGTTGGTAATTTCCTAACTCAATTCAGTAATTGACACTCCAACTTCCCTGTTACAAACCCCTCCCATGATCAGGTTTTGATAGGCTCTCCCTCTGCAAAATACAACTCCAATACCCCACTCTCTACCCACAGCTTTCTTTCCCTCCGCTTCATCTGAGTCTTCAATCTGATTGGTTTCATTACATTCTCTGGCCCATAATCCCTTGAACTCCTAACTTTCTCTAACGGTAGGGCCCTTCAAGACAGTCTGGCAAAGATCCCTTTGACCTCCTTCCTAATCGTCAAGTTCTCCTCTCTCTTCATGCTATTCGGCCTCTTATTTCAACGTGTAGTTTGTACCTTCTACAATGACAATGTCTCTCCTTGGCTTTTGTGTTTTGTCTCACCCATTCTTCTTGTCCTCCCTCTTCTTGTCAGGTGGTTCTTCTCACTCTGTACAAAGGAATGCTCTCTGAGTCATTTTATGGCTTTCCTTGCTTCTTAATCTATATATTTCTGGAGATATTTCGCTTACTTTCATGACTGTAACTTCCTCCTGAAAGATCTTTCTCTTGAGCGCCAGTCTGACACATAGCCTGTGACATGGCTCAAAACAGCTCAGATCAAAAATGTTCAATACTAAACTCCAAAATGGCTTCCCTTCCAACATATGTTTTTCAAATCAATCATTTAAGCCTGGATTCTGAGTGCCATCCTTGTTTTCTCGCTTCATCCTTTCCAATCAAAGAATGAGTCATTAAGTCATCATCAAGCATTCTCAAATTTTCTCTCTCCCTTCATCCGAACTGATGCACTACAGCTTCAGCTCTCACCATCTTTTCCCTAGATAGTGTAGAAGGCTCCTAACTGGTTTGAATCAATCCTTTCTACTATTACTAGAGTAAATTTTTGGAAGCATAATTTCGGTTGTGAATTTTCCCTAATTGAAGCTCTTCAACGCTTCTCTTCCTCATGGCTGCAAAGCCAAACTTCAGAACATGTCTGTCGAGATGCTTTCTGAGCTGATCTCTGCCTACTTGTCTAGCTTCATCCTTAGCCACTGCACTCAACACTCCAGCCACACCAAACCACCTGTCAAAATCGCTACCCTCCTTCTCTTGATCTCTATGTCCATTTATGGTAAAATTTCTGTATTTCCCTTAAATGCATCATGCTCTCAACCTTTGCCCTTTGCTTTCACTATCCTTTCCACCTGGCTCGTCTTCTACTCAAGTGTCACAGCTCAGCTTAGGTGACATTTTCTTTGAGATGACTTTCTGGCCACAATCTCCAGTGTAAGTTAAATCTTCTTGTTTTAAGGTTGTCTGTTGTAGCTTATATCTCCCCTTTGGTAATAAAAGACTTACTAGTGGCTCCCTTAATAGCTGACTTCTGTGAAGTCTATCATATCCACAGGCTATGTATTTTTATTATTGTTACATCTTCAGATGTAACAATAGAACACTGTCTGGCATATATTAGATGTTTAATAAATACTTACTGGGTTTTCATTGGATTGAATTGATGATGCCTGTGTAGAGCTGACCATAGTCTCATTGACCCTGCCCCGCCCCTGCCCCCCTATACACTTTCATCCATCAGTGTACAAGTTACCCATGTCATGTCCGAGTTCCTCTCAACACTGGGGCTCGTGGCATAGCTCCCAGCTGAGGATCTTGGAACCCAGATTGAGGTCAAGCAGAATCACATGCTACAGGTCATGAAAAGAGAAAACTCTGAAAGAATGAGTTGAACATTAGATTGGAATAAAAAAAATCGTCATTCTGAAAGGGTGACAGCAATTGGAAGAAATGGGAACCAGAGGCATCTGACCTGACCAAGAAACAGCCGGTGGGATGGTGTGATTCCTCTTGAGGCCTGGGGCAGCTGCAGGTACTCTTATAGGGCACGTGTAAGAGATTCTGAAGGTGCTCAGCAGGGTCAGAGACATTACAATTTTGTTGTTGAGATGGTGGTGGTGGTACTTGATATGTTTTCACATGTCGATCTTTTTTTCTAGGCTTCGAACTCTGTAAAACAGGGGGCTTTATTTTAATAAGTTTTGTATCTTATGCCCTCATTATATTCTGCTCTATGTAAACATCTGTAGAATGAATGTGTGTAGAGTTATCCCTCTCATTGAAAAGCTAAGATTGTTTGCAGCTTTATTTACAAATAAAAGCTTATTCCTTATACTTATATTAGAAAGGTTTGTGTAGGAATTTACTGAACTCGACACATTGTTTTGAAATGCAAGCTTTGTGAAATTCAATTTATGAAACCCAAATACAATTTCAGCCTATTAGGGGTTTGTAATCAAGAAATAACCTGCTAGTTAAATAAACCATTAGCTTTGGAAATCAAAGCATAAACAGATAAACTTGTTATGTGTGCTTTCCTGCTGTGCCTATTAGCCCAGGAATTAGCCAGAAAATTATGCACTATGCTGAATAAATTGACAGAACTTAAAGTGGAAGCAACTCCTAAGGCCCGTGGAGCACTCTGTCATTGAAAGGGTATGAGGTGTAACTAAGCTGCTTTGTAAGGTGGAAGTTGGCTACTGATATTAATTCACTCTTCTTCTACATCATCTAATTGATTTAACTTTGAGCGGTCTACTAAAGAATTGGGGGAGAGGAGTGGCAGTGGTCTACCCTGGGTATAGGCAATAATGGGGTGTTTTGTCTATGGAGAGTTTAAAAATAAGAATAACAATACCGACTGAAAGTTGGTCAACATTCTGTTATCACCGTGCACTGGCAATTCTAATCAATGTCAGTGATAAAATTACTCTTCCTGATAATTCTTTTATTGCTCTACATTCTAAATAACTGCTGTAGTTACTATTAAGTTTGAATAATATATATATGAGCTTCAGATTAGCACATTTTTTATTTCTTTCCTTTTAACGAACATTGCATTTGGAAGTTAATTTATAGAACTCCCAGCTGTACAGTCAGCCTGACACGTGGACTGACTTCATGTGTTTATTTCCAGAGTAAATATATAACAGTTACAAATCATTCAGACTTGTTCCTAGTACACAGTTGGTGGTAGTACTTAATTTTGTTTTTAAACAGTGGATAAAAATAAATAATAAAACACCATGATCGTAAAGATGAAGAAACATAACTTGAGTCACTTCTGTCATTCTATGTGACCCCTTGGAATTTTTGCGGTTATCATTTAAAACAGTAAAAACAGAATGAGAATTGGGAGATTCAACAATTTTTATTTGGTGAGTCTAAAGTTTAATTCATACATAAAATGTATTCATTTCATTGCATTATTATTATTGAAAATCGCTTGTGTTATGGACGAGAAAGGTGTTAAAACACAATCTGTTCTAGGTGTCAGGTAGGCTAGGTTTGCCTCTCTCTCTCTCCCCTCCTCTCCCTCTTCTCTTCCGGGCATGACGATAGACCCTGCACACATGTGATCTCACCTTTCCTTGGGTCCTTTATTACCCAGAGAGGGGTGGGGCCAGGCCATGGAACCCTGATCGATAACTCAGCCATCAGATGTTAGTTATTCAAGGCTATCTACCCTCCGATTCCACATTCCCATTCTAAGGTTATTCTCTCATTATTTCTCAAATTTACACCTTTGCCTTATATATTTGGACTGGTCCTTTCTGTTTTGCTTCCATGCTCCATGCTCGTTCCCTTTTGTCCTTTTGCTCATAGTCTTCTGTCTGTCTGGAGCGTCCTCTCACCTCTTTACCCTCTTACCGAATCATTCACAAATCTTCCACAAAGCCCTTTCGGACTGTTTCAACCTCACCACCCCACCCCCAAGATATTGTTCAATTCTCTAACGTGCTGTTGTACTGGGGCTTTGGATTGCTCTTGCTTTTGTTGAATGGCAGGTTTTATTTTTTTAAAATCATGATGGAATGTATATATAACTTAAAATTTACTGTCCTAGCTATTTTTAAGTGTACAGTTCAGTGGCACTTACGTACATTCACAGTGTTGTGCAACCATCTTCACCATCCTTCTCCAGACTCTTTTTATCTTGCGAAACTGTAACCCTGTAACCTATTAAACAATAACTCCCCATTCCCTTCTTCCCCTAGCCCCTGGCAACCACCATTTTATTTTCTATCTCTATAAATTTAACTATGCTAGAGTCTCTATATAAGTGCAATCATACAATATTTGTCTTTTTTAAACTAGTTTATTTCCCTTGGCATAATGTCCTCAAGGTTCATTTGTGCTATATGTAGCATGTGACAAAATTGTCTTCTTTCTAAAGGCTGAGTCCACTGTATGTATAGACCATGATTTGTCGATGGGCACTTGGGTTGCTTACACCTCTGGGCAACTGTGAATAGTGATGCTATAAACATGGATGTGCAAATATCTCTTTAAGACCTTGCTTTTAATTCTTTTTGTATATACCCAGAAGAGAAATTGCTGGAACATATGATAATTCTTTTTATAACTTTTTGAGGAACTTCCATACTGTTTTCTATAGTGGCTATACCATTTTACATTCCTGCTAATGGAGCACAAATACTCTAATTTCTCCATATCTTTGCTAATGCTTGTTATTTTCTGTTTTTTAATAGTAGCCATCGTAATGGGTATAAGGTAGCAGCTTAGTTTGGTTTTGACTTACCTTACTGAAATAACTGGTGACATGGGCATCTTTTCATGCGCTTGTTGGCAATTTGTACTTGTCTTTGGAGAAATGACTATTCAAGTTTTTTGTTCATTTTTTAACTGGGTTATTCGAGTTTGTTGTTGAGTTGTAGACATTTTGTATATATTCTGTATATTAACCCCTTATCAGATATACGATATACAGATATTTTCTCCTATTCTGTGGGTTGCATTTTACCTCCATTTATAGTATTCTTTGATGCAAGACATTTTTCATTTTGATGTAGTACAATATATTTATATATTTTTTCATTTGTTGCCTGTACTTCTGGTGTCATATTCAAGACATTCTTGCCAAATCCAATGTCATAAAACTTTTTCCTTGTGTCATATTTTAAGAGTTTTACCTCTAACTGTTTGGTCCATTTTGAGCTAATTTTTGCAAGAGTCTAACTTTATTCTTTTGTAGATAGATATCCAGTTTTCCCAACATTATTTGTCAAAAAGATCATCCTTTATGCATTGAATGGTCTTGGCATCTCTGCTGGAGGATGCCATATATGCTGACCATATATGTGAGAGTTTATCTGTGGGCTCTTTATTCTATTTCATTGTTCTTTATGTCTGTCTTTATGCCCGTAACATAATGTTTTGATTTCTGTAGCTCTGTAGTAAGTTTTAGAATCAGAAAGTGTGAGACATCTAACTTTTTTTTTTTCTAGATTATTTTAGCTATTTGGGGTTCCTTGAGACTCTATATAATTTTTCTATTTATACAAAATTTTCTATTTCTACAAAAAGGTCATTAGGATTTTGATAGGAATTACAATGATTCTGTAGATCGTTTTGGGTAGTATTGACATATTAACAGTATTAAGTGTGCTAGTCCATGAACATGGAATGTCTTTTTACTTATTGATGTCTTCTTAATTTCTTTCAGCAGTGGTTTCTAGTTTTCAGAATGCAAGTCTTTCATCTTCTTTGTAAAATTTATTCCTAAGTATTTTATTCTCTTTAATGCTATGGTAAATGGAATTGTTTTCTTGATTTCCTTTTTGAATTGTTCATTTTCAGTGTATAGTAATGTAACTGATTTTGGTGTGCTAGTTTTTTATGCTGTAAATTTACTAAATGTATTTATTAGTTTTAACAGGTTTGTGTGTGTGTGTGTGTGTGTGTGTGTGTGTGTGTGTGTGTGTGTGTTTGGAGTCTTTAGGGTTTTCTACATATAAAGTCATGTCATCTGTGAACAGAGATAATTTTATTCCTTCTTTTCTAATTTTAATGAATTTTATCTAATTTTCTTGCTTTATTGTTCTGGTTAGAACTTCCAGTACTACGCTAAATACAGTAGTAAAAGTGGACAATCTTGTTTTGTTTCTCATCTATAAAGAAAAGTTTGATTCTTTTGCCATTGAGTATGATGTGTACTGTGGGGACAGTTATTTTTTTAAGAGAAATCTCCAAAGTGTCACATTTATATGACTCACATTTTTTGAGTACCTTCTAAATGCCCTGATGTGGATAAGCCCTTTACTTGGGTTCTCACTTAGACTTTGTGAAAACTCTATGAGGAAGTTCCCCCCACCCCCCCGCCACCACTTAACAAATGGGGGAATCAAGATTCATAGAAATCAAGTAACTTGCCAAAGTTTACATGATTAGTAAATGACAGACTGGGATTTGAACTCCATTTTATCCACTTAAACAATTCCCACTTTATCCAACTGATCCTTGAAAGGGTGACCAGATCTCTCTGGATTTACATTTAATTTTCTCTTCTATAATATCAAGTATAGCTGGGTCCACCCATATTCTCAGTATCTTATGGTAAATCCATTGCCAACATGGAAATTTATTTCTAAGTGCCCTGAGAGCTTACCTTGTCCCTTCTGAAAGTAAAGTTGGATCTCTCAGGCAGCTGAATACACTTTCATCTTGCCAAACACAGTGCTTAATGTGGGCTATGGTCTCCCTCTCTGGGCCACTAAGCCATTCATCCTCCAGCCTGCATCCACAACTCTCTCTGTCCCCAGAAGTTACAGTCACTTATGCTTGGCCCCCTAATGCCTGATTCCTAGCAGCAAAAGTGCTTTTGTTGCTTTCTTTCTTCTCCTTGTTTGTGTCTGGGGTCCCCCAGCCCCAATATGAGTGGCATATTGCCATAGAGAAACTAGGGGACTTATTGAAAACCTATTTCTCTCTTAAGACTACCTTTTTTTCTTGGCCAGAATGGAGAAAAACAACCTGGGACAGCCAAATTGATGACACTGTCAAAAAGAAGAGCTAAAAATAACTTTTCAGACTAAATCTTGGTTCCCAGAAGAGACATCTTCAAAGTGTTCACAGCCTTGGCCCACAGGTGGCCTAGGAAATAGTGACCCTGTCCTTGGGATATCCCCTTGGTTTCTGAGCTTTGCAGAGGGGCAGAGTGAGGACACAGAGAGGAAAAACAAACAAACAAAAAAAAACAACAAAAAAAAACCCTCTCTCCATTAGGATAACTCCACATAATCACATTTTCTGAGACATCTTGATTGCAAATAATTCTGTCCATGTGCCATAAGACAGAATGACTACCTTATGGTGGACCATTTGTTTTTGATATTTGATTCAGGAAATATGGTCACCATAATAGGAAAAATAAATGAAAAGGTCAAAAGTACTTTAAGGTTACAACTCTAATTATAATTCTCTGTGGGAATGTATGAGCACGTGCCTGCAAGTTTGGGGTGTGTGTGTGTGTGTGTGTGTGTGTATATTTTCATCTCCAAATGCTAATTGATATTTAAGTCCATGGGGAGAAATAATCTTTAACCTTTCCCAGCTTCCTCTAAACCACACACACTTTGGGTTGGATTGTCCAGCAGCTCTGAGATCCCCTGAAGGATCAAGAATGAGCATACGGGGTAGAGACAGAAGTTCCTGTGACACTCCCTGCCTGCATGTGTAACGGGAGTCAGGGAGGGAGAGGGACATGTTGCAGCCTCCGTAGGCAAGAGTCAAACTTCTGAGAGCTGGCTTCAGCCGTGGAAAGACCAGTTATGCCACTCGACACCTGAGCTTCCTACTTCGGCTTGTACCCTTTGCTTCCTGTTTGTGGAGGGCTCAGGGCTCTGAGGGAGCCTGGGGATGAACAGCATGCGATCATGGAAATGTGGAGCAAGAGGGAGGACCTTGGGCTGAGTGGTGTAGGAAATGGCCTGGATCTTAGAGTCATGTGGTCCTGCCTTAGCTACTTAATATGTGAGTGACCTTGGCCAGGTTGCTTAACATTCTGATACTCAGAATCCTCATTTGCAAAATGGAGATAGTTCTTCTCAGAGGCCTTGTGATAATAAGGAGAAACATATGTAAAGTGGGTGGCACATTAGATGAGCTCAAATAATGGTACTTATTTCTATTATTAGAGTTGATCTAGTCAGCAGTCTTGTGTAGATGAGACTATTGGAGCCCAGAGAAGTGAAATAACTGACCAATATCATCCAGGTGGTTGGTGGGAGAGCCAGGACTGGAATCTAGTAGTTCTTTCTCTAAATATGTTGCCTTCTAAGATTTGCAGTAGTGACAGATATTAGAATCCAAACACACTCTTGCTACTGTTGAGGACTCTATAATCTAATGAAAGACAGATATATGAAAAAACCCGCAAGGGTACTTAAATAAGAAATGGAGAAATAAACGCTTGCACGTGTGTTTGCTAAAATATGTGGAGCGGAGAAGGTCTGTGCAGTCAGCTAGATGAGTGAAGAGCAGAGCGACACTGTATTTGGCTCCTGCTTATAGGCAAGTGGAGTGGCTTATTTTTCTATTTCAATTTTCTTAGAAATTAAAGCCCATAACTATAGAATTCATTTTGTCTCATCCTCAAGAGTATGTTCACTTTTTTAAAAAATAAAGCAAAGTCATCCCACAGTAGATTCTTAAGACAGGCTGCGTGGACTATAACAGGGCTTCCTGGACACACATCATCTGTGCCCACTATGGGGAGGACCTGAGTCCCATCGTCCTCTAGGTGACTAGACTCTCCTGCAAAGGGTAATTAAGCAGACAGACTGGGCAAACATCTCTGTGCTTGCCATCATGTTCCCTATAACACGATACCTGGTATATTGTAGGTGCTTAATAAACATTGCTTCAACAAATTACATATGCTTCGGCTCCCTGGTACCCCTAGTTCTCAGACACTTTTCTGCCACAGTAAGGGAGACCAGAACAGGAAATATTTCTCCATCATTTGGTTCGGGTAAGACACGGAGAGCTCTCACTGGGGGATTACCATACTGAAAATCCCTCCTGGCCAATCTGCTAGTCTCCTCGGGTCCTCCAAAATCTCCTTTGAATTCTCCCAACTTCGAAGACCTCCTTCCAGCCCAATCAGCCCACGTGACCTTACAGGATCCAGATGAAGTCCAGCCTTTTTCACAAACCTCCTTTAACCACCCAGGTACTCTCTTCTCTTCCTTTCCTGAGCAATTTGTACCTTCAGCATAAGACTGTGTTGCGTCTCTGTACTATGCTTATGCTCTTCCATGTGTGTGTGCTTTCTCCACGACTAGGTCTATTAGTACCTTGAGAACAGGGACTGTTATTCTCCGCCCACTGGGTCCTTTGCAGGTTTTCACAAAGGGACATGTGGCTGGTAATTGGTGCTCTACAAACATTTGTTTCAAGAGCCCTCTCATTCTTGGAGGGTATGGCTATTAACATCTTAAACTAATCTTGTCATAAATGACCTCATTTCCATTTATGCTTTTCCTTCAAGGAAGCTTAGAGCTAAATGTACCGTCTCTATCAAACAGCTACACATGGCCATGTAGTCTTCATTTTACATAACAGTACTCTTGCTTCCTCTTTACTCTTCTACACTTTCCTTCCTTCCTTCCATCCTTCCTTCCTTCCTTCCTTCCTTCCTTCCTTCCTTCCTTCCTTCCTTCC